>NC_134486.1:107318142-107412593 GCF_040206685.1 Ascaphus truei
AGATTTTAAATTCATGGCTTGTTGTTTTTTATATAGATTTTTTATACTGGTTGTATGAATATACATACATAATATAGACAATGGAATTAATATGCCTTGCAATAAAAAATATATATATTTACCCGGCAGCCAGCTCTATAACCTCTCATCTGCTTTTAACCAGCTACCAGAATATTAGGATTTGGACAGTGCTGGTTAGTTAGGGTTAGGCTGGAATATTAAGGCTATGGTTAGAGGTTTGATCTATTGAATAAGATATCTTATACATACACTTGATCTGATGAATAACCAGTCTCCTAACTGTACACACAACTCCCTATAATACCCGCCTCATACATTGACACAGCCCTTATACACACACTTGATCTGATTATTAATCACGCCAATAACTTTGCACAGCCCTCCCCTATAATAACCCGCCTCATCATTTTACACAGCTTCCCTTTGCCAAATGTAATGAAGGTGATAGAAGCCCTGCCCTCTTCCCCCTGTGCCCCCCCCATAATGCTGCTGCCCCCCGTGCCCCTTCCCCAGCATGCTGCTGCCCCCCGTGCCCCTCCCCAGGAATGCTGCTGCCCCCCGTGCCCCTCCCCAGCAGGCTGCTGCCCCCCGTGCCCCTCCCCAGCATTCTGCTGCCCCCCCGTGCCCCTCCCCAGCAGGCTGCTGCCACCCCCGTGCCCCTCCCCAGCATTCTGCTGCCCCCCCCGTGCCCCCTCCCCAGCAGGCTGCTGCCCCCCGTGCCCCTCCCCAGCATTCTGCTGCCCCCCGTGCCCCTCCCCAGCAGGCTGCTGCCCCCCGTGCCCCCTCCCCAGCAGGGCTGCTGCCCCCTAGTCTAGCACATAACTCCAGCTCCGTGCGATTCTCTGAGCCGCTCACTGCCAGGCTGCATGGGCATTGACACAGAAACAATTGTGTAAGTGTCCAGGTAAGAGGCGGAGAGGGGGATATACAGCGTCACTGCAAGTCATCTGTAATCTGTAAAACACCCGATCCGTGGCACGAGTGGAGAGAAAAATAATAAGGATGGGCACTTGCAAATATTTACATATCCACCCATAATAATAATAATAATAATAATAATAATAATAATAATAAAGCGGCAAATAACATGATACATATCAGGATCTGGAGCGGGTAAAAGGAGGTTCCAGGATGGAAATGTGACAGGATCATTAAATAATATAACACAGTGCAAGGCGGCGATAACACGGTGCAGTGCAAGGCGGCGATAACACGGTGCAGTGCAAGGCGGCGTAACACGGTGCAGTGCAAGGCGGCGATAACACGGTGCAGTGCAAGGCGGCTATAACACGGTGATGTGCGAAACTCGGCGCTACGTTGGACACCTCTAAATAAATACAATCTGAACTGAAGTCGCCAGATCGGTGGATCGCAGTATAGAAGTAATTTCCGCGCACCTCCTCGGGACAAGCAAAAACAGACACGCAAAGAGCAGAGATGGGGCACTTGCCTGGTTAGTGGCACCTCCTCCTCCTCCTCAGCATTTTGGGAACGAAAAAGAGAGCGTGCGAATCACTTTAATCTGGAACCAGTGACAGGGCTGCAAAGGATGTGGCCCGAGATGATGTCCCCGGACTGTGCAGATACCGGCTCGCGGGAAAAGTAACACAACAGTCTTGCTACAGCAGCAGCTCCTCTGCACACCTCCCCTGCGGCAGCAGGTACTGAGCGTGTGGGCTACAGAACGCAGAGACAGCCCGTAACATGGCGCGTCTCCACCAATCAGAGAGGCTGGGGTGAGCCGTTCCACAATCACCGCAAGACATGGGCCACCCCATCCCCCCCCCCCCTCCCCCGCAATAGCGGGGAGGAATCAGAACGTCGGAGTGGAAACGCATTCTGCTGTCACTCACCCGCAATAACTGCGCTCATTGCAACCCTGCTGCGCAAACCTAAACGCATAGAAACAAGCGGAAGGAAATAGCGGTGTATGTTTTCTTGTGCGCACCCGTTCATGTGAGAGGCACATTCCCCCACACTGTGAATAAGCAGCTCTCTTCTGTTTCAATACTCACAATAGATCATCTGAGCGAGGAGCAAAGAATATGCTACTTGCACATTGTGAATAAGTGCAGCAGCTGTATCAAAGTGAAACGAATGAAAGATCTGCTAAAATACACCCGTGTTCGGTTGTGTTACATTTTAATGAGAACACTGTGTGTCGAGTGAGTGTGTCAGTTGAAAGACAGGACAGAGTCAGGGGAATGGCACTAATGCTGAATATATATATATACATAGTGTGAGTAAAATCATTTTTTCTATACTTATTGTTTCCGGGAGTGCATGATTTCTGCAATGTTATATATTACTCATTTTCAGTGCACCCAAGCAAGTTTGCCAATTTATTACTCGAGTGCCGCTTTTCTGTATATGCTCATATATTTGCTTTATATATATATATACTTTAAGTATAGTATTATATATGAGTAAGATATGTAGATACAATAGATGTATAGTGTTTATCAAGACTCATACAGCAGGACCTGACAAGTTTAGTTTTCATTGTTACCTATGATGAGAGAGAGAGAGAGAGAGAGAGAGAGAGAGAGAGAGAGAGAGAGAGAGAGAGAGAGAGAGAGAGAGGAAGAGAGAGAGAGAGAGAGAGAGAGAGAGAGAGAGGAGAGAGAGAGAGAGAGGAGAGAGAGAGAGAGAGAGAGAGAGAGAGGAGAGAGGAGAGAGAGAGAGAGAGAGAGAGAGAGAGAGAGTGAGAGAGAGAGAGAGAGAAAAGACTGTCTTTTTTTTCAACCAAAAAAGTTTTTATTGAGTGCATGGTACAATTCTCACAAGACTGTCTTTTTGACAATTTCTCCTGCAGTACTGTGTCTTCCTTCATTTGACTGGTTTGGGTGAAGTATTTTCCTAAATTTTAGTATATATGATGAGTGCACTTTGCCTGTACCTTTATATACATACATGGAGTGCCTATTATTCTGCATTCGTTGTATACTGTATATACATATATTTACCCCCCCCCCCCTCTACCCCCTGTGTCTGCAAAGTCTCTTGAATAGTAATCATATTATAACATGTATGTTATGTCACCATCAAGAAGAACAAATTGATCAAGATTCGTTTTTGTTGCCGCCAAAGTTGCAAAAGGCAGAGGCATTCCCCGTGCTGCTAATTCCTCCACAATGAGTAATAATCCCCACACGAATGTGTCATTTACTTTGTCATGTTAAGATATTACTGCTTCTTCATCTTTTTATTGATTGTTGTATATTTTCCATTTTGTGTTTATAAGATGTTTTTCTCTTATTAAAACAGCGATTTGCATAAAACTGTATACGTTTTTTATTAGTATTTGTATTATTTTAATCGAGAAGAAAATGTAAGTTTCTATAGTAGAGGACATCTGATGTTTACTGCTACGTTCTACAATGCTATAAAAATAATATATGTTTATTAAAGATGTGTGTATATATATATATTAATATATTATACATCTTTAATAAACATATATTATTTTATAGCATTGTAAATGTAGCAGTAAACATCAGATGTCTCTACTATAGAAACTTACATTTTATTTTATATATATATATATATATATATATATATATATATATATATATATATATATATCATACATTTATTAACACTGCAAAATACGGATAATCTTGAAGAATTATACTAACACATCATGCTCCGGGTTGTTATTATTTATATGTCGATATATATATATATTTAATTAAAAATGCAGTGCTCTCTGACGGTATGTCTTATGGTTTAGAAATCTCATGTAAACATATGTATCATTCATTTATATGAACATAAAAAATGAATTGACTTTATATTTTACTTTATTAGAATCTTAAATATATTACATTATTGGACGCTTACCTAAATAGGAAATGTCTGATTTTTTCTCAGTACTTTGTATTTGCTATAGTTTAACAGTACAGATTTGTGATCTTTGCATAGAGCGAGTGGGTTAGTAATACTACTAATACAAATGAAATATTCTTTATTATTTTAATGTAGAGATATGTATCTATGTGCTACATTTTATAGTCAGAATTACACTATGTTTCTTCTTCTCAATTTTCGAGGTGTGGCATTAGGAGGACACAAAGAAAGAGCAAATACAGATTCCGCATGGCACTATTGTGACTTTTTTCCCCTATCCTTTTTTGTGCTTAGGTCATCGCTTAAAATACTATATATTTTATTTTATTATATAGCTAGATATATAGATATATATTTGTGAAAAAGTAATTGATCTAAGGTTGATCTTTGCTTATTATGTTTGTCATGTTTTCTGATGATGATGATGATGATGATGATAATAATAACAATACTAACTACTATATTCTTCATATATTCAAATATCTGTCTGTCTATCTATGGAAATCTGACATCTCCGGTTTCAGTGTAACCGTACAGATGTCTGATAGCTGTGTGTTGATACTTTTGTCATATAAAAGATATAGCAAACCAGGTCTTTTTTGGCCGGAATAATACATTTATAAACAAATATGCAAAACAATTGGAAGTTTAGGAACAAAAGAAACGCGATATTCCTTAATATTTACATCACATTTCTACCACTGTTAGATTAAATAGCAACACAACACATGTATTATAATGTGCATTACTTAATAACCAACAATTTAACTGCAGCTCGTATCAATTACAGACCTCTAGTATTGTGTTCTTTTCCTAAAATATTATACTAATAATTTTGTTTATTATAATAATATGGGTTTTCTTTTAATCGCGTTTGTATATTGTATATTGGAGATGACGTATAGGGTTTGCATCTGTTGTAATGATTTGTATAGGATCTATTAATTTGCTTCAATAGCAGTGAGAGATGGTTAGATGTGGTTTATGTCCACGGAAGTGTCAGTGTTATTCCTGTTTGCTTATTGCAGCTGATGTATGAAACAGTTCTGCACGTTCACATGTCAGCCTGTGTGAGCTTTTGTACTTGGTTGGGAAAATATTTCTTATAAGAATAACTGGAGAGTGGACAGTTTTGCGGCATATGTGTAATCTACAAAGGAAATGAAGGAGAAATGCTGGGGAAAAGCAAAGAAGAACCAGATTTAGAAGTCAATAAGTGTGTATTTTCTGTTCCTAACTGAAATGAGTGTCTCTTTGGAACGCAGGTTTTTGTCTGCGCTTCTTTCATTTCACATTATGGATTGTGTGTTATGTATGCAAAACTTTAGATGTTTCCAAACATAGAAACCACATAGAGGAAGGTAAAAAAAAATAACATGTATTGCGTGAAAAATACCCCCCCTTCCCTGCCAGAGAATTACTTTTAAATTAAATATAACTACAGTAGCTAAACAAATAGGTTAGTAAAATCACACATGGGTGTTAACCATTGCTTCCCTCTCTGGCAGTTTATTGGGTTAATGAGACTTGGATAAATCAGTGGAAAATATCTGGGCTTTAACATGAGCTGGGATTTGATGTAACTGGTAGCCCCTTCATGCAGAAAGGTATGTCATATAATATAGAACTGAGTGTGTATTGCTCTATACTTTTTTGCCAATGCACTACACAGGTTAGGCTTTAATATATCAGCAGCATGATACAGATATACGCAAAAATGCTGTCGCTATTATCGCAAAAATGTTAATGAATATAGCCAAGTGATGGTAAGATTGACGGCAGAGTAAAGGTTTTAGGAAACAATCCTTTATGTTGAAAAACTATATAGATTAAAACAAAACAAAAACCATATATATTATGGTTAATTTATTAGAGAGTTAGTTATAAAATGGGGTGGCAGTTTTTTGCTGGTGTGTGCAAAAAGAATACATTAGTGCCCCCACCCCCAAAGCGAAAAAATACGTTACCCTTTGGGGGAATTGAATGATTCTGGTAACATTAAGATAATTGCTTCCTCGAGGTACAGTGAGAACCTTTCCCAAAACACTAATTCCATGACACATACATCCATGTTCCTTAAGGAACATAACAATTGTTATTGTTATTCCATAACAATACCTGATATATACAAGAAGATAGGATATTTAAAATTATATTAAAAATAACTCAGAAAAGCGACGGGGCTCTAGAAGATTAACCATAATCTGTGTGTGGGATCCAGTACTCTGGCTAATTTTGTATTACTCCACAGGAGTTGAGTTACCTCTAGTTTGAAAAATAATTAAAAAAAAAAAAAACCCCAGAGGTCAGCACAAGTCATGCATTATGTAAGCCTTTCTGTACAAAAACATCTGGATTCAATTCGGATATCCCCAAACAATGAATATGTTTGACGCTTTTTGTAAAATGTAGTCTTTGACATTAGTCATATAGGGAGTCCCAATCTTTAGTGTCAGGTACACGTGTTACACACAGTAATGCAGCATTCTCATATCGTGTTAACCTCAGGGAGAGAGAGGGGGGGAAAAGCACAATAGTGGAGTGAAGTGTTTTTAACAGTTAAACTACAACAATGAACTACACGCGATATAGACATTTATTATAGATGCTTGTTATTAGAGTTACTAGTTAGTGGTATGACACAGATTCAGTCATGTAATGATGTTATAAAACAGGGTAGTGTTATTGCCTCTTCAGTAGCTGGTTTAGGACAGAAACAAGTTGACACAATATGTCAGGCAGATGTGCTCCCCTCACCACCTCTCCCACACAGGCTGCTCATTTCCTCCACATTTCCATTTCCCAGGAAAGTATTTGTAACTTGAAATTGGGTTCTTTGTTTCCCTCAGTGGCTGTTTGATTACATCTAGAAAAATGACACTCTGGAAATATCAACCTCTTCCATTGTCCTGGGCTCCTGATAATACTTTTAGATTCATCTTGGTGCGCAGGGCTTTGTTAATTGACAGTAAGGTAAAAAGGTTCTTCATAAAATATACAACGACTAGTGGTCTTCTTGGTGACTTTTATTTGATCCCCTCTAGCATTAATTTCACCTTAGTGGATGTTTTGTGTGTAATTTCTCCCATTAGCTACTAAAATGATTATGTGTCCAGAGAGGCATTCAAGATGCACTTGAAGTAAAAACATGATACGTTATTTTCTATTGTTTTTTTTTTTTTTATTGGGGAGGCATTGCTCCTTTCATCTGTTTTAGAAACATGTGATTTTGAAGATTATTTTTTTGGGGAAAATGTACACAAATAATGTTTTTAATTCAAGTGCATCTTGAATGCCTTTCTGGACACATAGTCAGTTAGTAGCTAATGGGAGAAATTACACAAATCATCATTACTCACTGGCTGTAGCAAATTGTGTCCAAAACCAAACAATGCAGTGTACTGCAAACCCAATTGCCAACAACGCTGCAGCGACCTGACTGTTGCACCTTTGTTGTGCTCGTTGTAAAACTGTTTTTCGTTAAATGGAAATAAAGTTCCCATCTAGCATTTTCGTAGAACTAGTAAAGTGTGTTTTGTTTAGGGCGCTAATGGGCTATCACTTCCCCCTTATGCTTATGACTGAGTGTGTGGTGCAATTTTTAGGGGTGGAAAGTGTAATGGAGGCTTAGGGGCTGCTTAGAATATAATGTGAACATCATGATTAGAATGGGGGAAATCAGGTTTGCTTCCCAGCAGTCTATGTGATTTCCTCTTTGGATATTATTGAAAGCTGGGTGTACAACAGACACATTACCAACTCCACACAGGCGAAGGTAGCGTAACGTTTTTAAATACCAAAAGTGCCATTTGTAACCACTTGGCTACCAGAACAAAATGTTTTTTTTTTTTTTTAAATTAAACTATGTGATCAGGATGAAAAAAAAAGATAAAGCAATTTATGCTATATATATGTGCTCAAAGCTGTGACCATGCAGCAAGCTTAAGCCTATAGGGAACCATGTTTATGGTTTTGAAGCAAAAGGTGGCACTGTGTGCTCATTTGCATGTCATTTCCCAGAATACCTTGCTGCAGTGGAAGTGCTGTGTGATAATGGATAAAGGCGGGGTTGCAGACCTGTCTAAGACATGCAAATGAGCATACAGTTATATTTCCATTTGCTACAGTATATGCTTTGCTGTGGAGGGTTTGTGTCACTTTTTTTACTATATATATATATATATATATATATATATATATATATATATATATATATAGTCTTGGGATGGTTATCTGAAACAGCACCTTAAAAGGGCAATTCCTCCAAGTATCAAAAATCAACATAAACCAATGCCAGGGACATGTTTAGGGATTGAGGGCCATATTTACTAAGTGGCACTATGCCATACGATACTTCCCAGCGCTGGACGTCACGTCACGCCCCATTTGCCTGAATCTGATGGCGTCTTCATGTAAACATAGAGTTGCAAGGAGTTTGATTTCTTCTGGCTACTTTGTTTGTGTACGTTATCATTATGTGCTGAACGTGAGTTTGCAGAGGCAAATGTAAATTCCCCTTCTCTAGCTCCCCCTAATTTTATTAGCCCCCAAACAGGGACATGGTTGAGTAAACATTTGAATAACAAGCACATCCTCATTGTGAGACACAGGTGAAAAGGGAAGTCTTCTTAATTTCCAAACAATCCAGAGCAAACACATTTTTGCTTTCATTTTGTCATAAGGTCATCGAAGAGTTAAGGAAAATGGTTACACAGAGTTGCTTTCAAAAATGTTGGTCAAAGCTAACAGAGATTCCTCCTTTTGTAGTCCAAGAGCTGGAGAATAATCTTGCAACATGGTTATCAGTTGGTTTAAAAAAACAAAAACAAAACAAACACAGTAAATGTCGGCCAATACAAGATATATGAGAGTTTATTTATTTATTTAAAGGCACAATCCAAGCAATATCCTAAATATGTGGTTTAAAAAAAAATCAGTTCTGTAGTATTGGATAATACTGAATGCCATTTTTAATGAGTTTTAATATACTGAGCATCATTTGATTTCTATAGTAGGCTTTAAGCACACTTTTCCAGCAGTGCAAGATCTTTGTAACACTTTCCTGTTTTTGATAATTTGTTGCCAATACTCCCAGCAGTTTGAGCTGCAAACTGTAACAATAGACAATGTTACCTTAGTAATATAAGAATACATTGTAGCTGCTGAGTTACACTGACTGAACGATTGATTGAAACTGAAAGGCGGCCCTGGGAAGCAGGATCTTTGCTGATCCATCACAGGAGAACCAAATCGATCGGCAGCATAGGTAATTAGTTTTCAATAGTTCCCCCCCCCCCCCCCCCCTAAAGTGCCGCACGGATTAGCTCTTAAGGGCGTTTGAAGTTGCAGGATCTGAAATCAAATTGTATGTATCCTCTGCAGAGAACGTAGTTTGCAAACCCACACATGTGAAAGTAATGTGAAAAACAAACACGTACTAACATGGTTACCATAATTAGATTTATTTTACTGTTACCAAATATATTCACCACTAGACAGATTAAAAACACAATTTAGTCAATATGTCAAAAAGCAATTTCACTATTTTGTTTTTAGTAATCATCACTTAAGAAAAAAAAATGTCCTAAACAATTATATATATATTTTTTAGGGATTCTCCATATTTAGAATTTAAATCAGTATTTGCATATTTCATTCATTTGGCAAGATTTATTTTTTATTTTTAGCTAGGAGCAAAACCTAATTATTTTACTTGTATTCTGATTAATTACCGGTTCACCTAACAGCACCAAAATAAGAGATGTATAAAATCGTGTTGGCTTCAAGATGACAACTTCCTATTTAATATATAGAGTATTGAGATCATTTGTACACACTCCACTTCATGTTCTAGCCAGGGGAGGAAACCGCAGATGTCACAGAAAGTCATGTTACATTCAATGGATGAACATCTTTTCTATACCTGGTGCAATTTCCTCCCATGTTCACAACGGAAAAAATAATAATAAATTACCCCTTCATGTATTCTTAACAGAAAATCGAACATTCGATGCTCCTGTCCTTAACTGGAGATGTGAAGTTCCTGGTTCCTTCTAAAGTAGCATTACATTTACACACATTTTTTTTCCAACTATTCACCAATGGATCACAACGGTAAAAATAGTTGTGCAAAGTTTTTGGCAGCATTTCATCGCTATCTAGATTTACATTTGAATCATTAAAAATTCATTTTTTTATATATATATATAAAAAAAAAAACAAACAAAAAAAAACAATCAACATCTCATAGTCCTCCAATTGGTATATGGTTAATTCAGAGCATGAGATATTTGACGATACGTAATATTTCAAATATTCAAAACCGTGAACAGGATCATGTGCATGACCATTGTAAAAGTAATTGGGTAATTCCCTGGGCTTGTGAGTCAGGAGACATAAAAACGATCTCCCAGTCAATTCACTTGATTTCTTTCCACTTTTTTGAGAACATAAAATAGACTGTGTGTTCATATCAGGGCAGCACTGTGTGTTTATAGTTTGGCATTGATCTTGGAGGGCACTCTGCTGTCTCTGTTATCCTCTTGCTCTGGCAGGGGGTAATAAGCCCACTTGGCCTTAGGGTTGGGGATGCCAGCGATGGGGGCCTGGATGGAGTTGTGAGGGATGTTAAAGGCCGAAACAACCTTCAAGGCGTCATCTTTCACCAACCTGCACAGCTCCAGCAACTGGAAAACAAAACATAATTACTCATGAGTTCTGATAAACAGACAGGCCGCAAATCCTCTGTGAGTCACAGCCTCTGAAACGGCTTGTATTCAAAGTAAACACTGTGACACCCTTATCTTTACAGTATTCACAAATGTACATGCAGTACTTTTAAAGCGTGTGTGTGTGTATATATATATATATACATACACACACACACACACACACACACACACACACACACATATATATACACACACACACACCTATATATAAATATATATCCAGACAACTATATGTATGTGTAATATACACACACACACACTATACAAAATTAAATATATTAGTGGTTAAACAAGGAAGTAGGACACTAGAAGGGTATGTGCTACGGATACGAACTGAAACAATGTGAAAGAAACGTGACAGGCGAGCCTGCAATCTACGAACAAAAATTATATATACTATATATATCTTAATATATAAAATCAAAGGTTGGTACTAGCTGCAGTGAATCTGATTGGTCCTCAGCCTGTGGCCAATCAGATTGGTGGGTGTGACGTCACCCAACTGCCACTCTCTTCCCCTCGGCTCGCGCCACACACACACCACACACACCACACCACACAACACACACACACACCACACACAACCCAAACACACCCCACACACCCGGCGCTCATCTCTCCCCTCCCTCCGCTCCGCTCACCTCTCCCCTCCCTCCGCTCACCTCTCCCCTCCCTCCGCTCCGCTGATCTCCATCCCCGGCGGGGGAACAGGCAGCGGCCAGGCAGGCTGCAGCTGCCTCGCGGCGTCTCTCCCCTCCTTCCGCTCATCTCTCCCCTCCTTCCGCTCATCTCTCCCCTCCTTCCGCTCATCTCTCCCCTCCCTCCGCTCACCTCTCCCCTCCCTCCGCTCACCTCTCCCTTCCCTCCGCTCACCTCTCCCCTCCCTCCGCTCCGCTGATCTCTATCCCCGGCAGGGGAACAGGCAGCGGGCAGGCAGGCTGCAGCTGCCTCGCGGCGTCTAAGATGGCGGCGGCAGGAAAAAACCCCTTCCTCCCTCGCGGCGCCTAAGATGGCGGCGGACGGAAGTAGAGGTAGGTGTCGCGTGTGTGTCGCTCTAGGTGACGTGTGTGTGTGACACTGTGTGTGTGTGTGTGTGTGTCGCCCCCACCCCTGCCTTTCACCCCCCCTGCCTTTCACCCCCCCCCTGCCTTTCACCCCCCCCGCCTTTCACCCCCCCTGCCTTTCACCCCCCCTGCCTTTCACCCCCCCCCCCTGCCTTTCACCCCCCCCGCCTTTCACCCCCCCCGCCTTTCACCCCCCCCTGCCTTTCACCCCCCCTGCCTTTCACCCCCCCCCGCCTTTCACGCCCCCCCCGCCTTTCACGCCCCCCCCCTGCCTTTCACGCCCCCCCCCTGCCTTTCACGCCCCCCCCTGCCTTTCACGCCCCCCCCTGCCTGTGACGCCCCCCACTGCCTTTGACGCCCCCCTGCCTTTCACGCCCCCCTGCCTTTCACGCCCCCCCTGCCTTTCACGCCCCCCCCTCCTGCCTTTCACGCCCCCCCTCCTGCCTTTCACGCCCCCCCCTCCTGCCTTTCACGCCCCCCCTCCTGCCTTTCACGCCCCCCCTCCTGCCTTTCACGCCCCCCCTCCTGCCTTTCACGCCCCCCCCTCCTGCCTTTCACGCCCCCCCCTCCTGCCTTTCACGCCCCCCCTCCTGCCTTTCACGCCCCCCCCCTCCTGCCTTTCACGCCCCCCCTGCCTTTCACGCCCCCCCCTCCTGCCTTTCACGCCCCCCCCTCCTGCCTTTCACGCCCCCCCTCCTGCCTTTCGCGCCCCCCCTCCTGCCTTTCACACCCCCCCCCTCCTGCCTTTCACACCCCCCCCCTCCTGCCGTTCACGCCCCCCTCCTGCCTTTCACGCCCCCCCTCCTGCCTTTCACGCCCCCCCTCCTGCCTTTCACGCCCCCCCCTCCTGCCTTTCACGCCCCCTCCTGCCTTTCACGCCCCCCCCTCCTGCCTTTCACGCCCCCCCTCCTGCCTTTCACGCCCCCCCCTCCTGCCTTTCACGCCCCCCCCTCCTGCCTTTCACGCCCCCCCCTCCTGCCTTTCACGCCCCCCCTCCTGCCTTTCACGCCCCCCTCCTGCCTTTCACGCCCCCCCTCCTGCCTTTCACGCCCCCCCCTCCTGCCTTTCACGCCCCCCCCCTCCTGCCTTTCACGCCCCCCCTCCTGCCTTTCACGCCCCCCCTCCTGCCTTTCACGCCCACCCCCTCCTGCCTTTCACGCCCACCCCCTCCTGCCTTTCACGCCCACCCCCTCCTGCCTTTCACGCCCACCCCCTCCTGCCTTTCACGCCCCCCCCTCCTGCCTTTCACGCCCCCCCTCCTGCCTTTCACGCCCCCCCTCCTGCCTTTCACGCCCCTCCCCCTCCTGCCTTTCACGCCCCCCCTCCTGCCTTTCACGCCCCCCCCCTCCTGCCTTTCACGCCCCCCCCTCCTGCCTTTCACGCCCCCCCCCTCCTGCCTTTCACGCCCCCCCCTCCTGCCTTTCACGCCCCCCCCTCCTGCCTTTCACGCCCCCCTCCCTCCTGCCTTTCACGCCCCCCTCCCTCCTGCCTTTCACGCCCCCCTCCCTCCTGCCTTTCACGCCCCCCTCCCTCCTGCCTTTCACTACTCCTGCCTTTCACACCCCCCCTCCTGCCTTTCACACCCCCCCTCCCTGCCTCCGGGCAACACCGGGTATATCAGCTAGTATATATATATAGCAAATAAAAAGATCACCTGTGAGCACATTCACATGTCTTAGACAGGTCTGCAACCCTGCCTTTCACCATTATCACCTAGCATATAGTGCTTCTACTGCAGCAAGGAATTCTGGGAAATGACATGCAAATGAGCACACCGTGTCAACTTTTGCCTGAAATCCATTTTTACACGGGACCCTTATAAGTTAATGCTCACTGTTAACACAGCTTTAAAGCACAGCATCGGAATCAGATGCAAAGCCAGAGAAACCACTCGCAGACATGTTTTGACCTTAATGGGTCTCATCAGTGTGAGGTTGGTTGCACTGGCTTTGCCAAAGTAAAACCAAGGGAGTTATCTATTACCTCACCTGTCCTTGCCAGTTAATTTATGTAGGGATGACTACTAGAGAGGTGAGGTTTAGAGTACTTGAACATGGCCGCAACATTCGCAATGTGCAAAAAGACCTAGATGCTTTTAAAAAGATCACTTCTGTTGCTAGGCACTTTCTGCAGAAACATGACTCGAACTCCAATCTATTAGTGGCCCTAGCAATAGATAAAATCTCTTTGGGGATTAGAGGAGGGGATCTGGAAAAGGCCATTTTACAGAGAGAAACTAAGTGGATCGTCCACTTGGGAACTATAATACCCAAGGGGCTGAACGATTACCTTGGTTTTGCTATGTTTCTTGACATTTTTGGTTTCTGCTAGTTAATAATAACATTATTAGTATGGCCCTTTTCTGGTAGATCAGTATCTCATTAATCTTTATGAAATTTGGAGATATCTTCTTATAGGGGGTATCCTGATACTGACTTTCTTCCCCCTTCTATTAATGTCAATATATCATTCATTCATATGCTTTTATCATGTTTTTTGTATTTAAATGGGGAAATGGCTCATATCGTTCACACTGACACTCCAGCTATGATCTCCTGTCGTTTCCATGTCTGCAAATACTACTGTTTCAACATCTAAATGCTTGAGAACAGCATCAGCGGAATCACAGCAATATCTTCAGCTGGCCGTTTGTGGGTTAATCCCTGCTAGCTGCAGCTGCGCGCTGGGTACGACAACTCATGCCATATCAAAGATGTGGACGAGGGAAGATCCCTGCGATCGTTCGCCTGAAGCGACGAGATCAGCTGGATATTAGCCACGCCCTCATGATGCATCATTGACGTTATACCAATATTTCCTGTACCTGTTGTGTCGGTTTCACTTTGACTCTCCCTTTGCAAAGTATAATTTGTATATGTCTCAAAAACTGCAATAAAAAAAGATTGGAAAAAAAAAAACCCCAAAACACTGACTGTACTCTAGTAAGGTTTATATTATGAGGTGGATGAGTGTTTTTGTTCCAATAATTCCATTTTTTTTTATTTTTTATTTAAATTGTTAAGTTTATGAATTTGAGAAAGGTCCCACATCCAGACTCTGACCCACTTTTACCTTGGTATATTATTTGAATGTAATAAAAGTTGTATTTTTTGTTTATGAGATCCTGTGCTGGTATAACTAGTTAATCTACTTTGGAACTATTACGCAGTTACTTACCAGGCACAAAATAGCTTTAAGGGCTACTACTCCTACTTGCTATGTGAGTGCTGATCTGTACAAAAGACTATAAGTGTGTGTGTGTATGTGTCAGAGTCCCAGAGGGAGGGACATCAGCTGGGCCTAAAGATAAGAAATCCAGACCAGGTTTTGGACATTCAGCCCAGATTTTCCTGCAGCCCACGTTACAAGCCCAGTGCTGCACCTTTAGAAATCCAGTGTGAACAGAACTACAGAGAAATTGAAGTGGGAAGCAGGTCTGTGCTACAGCTCCTAGGGTCAGGAAGGAAAACCCCCATAGGAAGTACTGTAGCCCTGTGGCTTGGAGAGGCAACCTCTTTTGTGGACACTACAGCAGTAAGCTGGGGGAGGAGGTTTCCAGGAACTGATTTAGCTGGGCCTGGCAGGAAAATGTAGTTAGTTACAGGCTGGCAAGTTAAGTCAGTGCTCCAAGAGGGAGCTAGGTTTTGCTTTATAATTTATTTTGTTCAGTTAAAGAGCCAACACCCTATCCCTGTCTAAGTACAAACCAGGGTTGCCACCTTCTACTGAAGGCCAACCCAGAGATCTTTTTTTTTTTTAAATACCACGCTTGCCTTCAACAGCATGTCCCAGCATCTTCCCCCTGCAACTGTTCTATATATGGCCGCGCGGCGTCACATGGTGCTGCTTTGTGACAACAACGGAATGCTACGCGGCGCTGCACTACGTCATGATGTCACCAAGCGTCCCGTTGTCATGGCAACGAACATCACGTGACGCAGATAAGTCCCGTTGCGTCCAGTTTTTACGCCGCGTGGCCATATTCAGAACAGTTGCAGGGTGAAGATGCCAGAGCACGCCGGGAGATGTCGCCCACCGCCCGCCCAGGGTTGCTGCCACCTGGAGGTTTACTAAGTAAACCCGTAAACCGGAGATACGAGGCCAAAACCCGTAGTTTCCGGGTGAAACCCAGAGTGGTGGCAACACTGAGTAGGACAGGTACCCTGTACAGAGAATGATGCTCATACGATGCTACAAGCCCAGCCTTCACTGGTTCTTTCCGTCTAAGGCCACGTCAAGGGTGGCGCTGAGTGGGCGGGCACGCTCACGCTGGCCGCGATGAAACACATTGCGGCAATGTGTGTGGCCAGCGTGAGCAAGCAAATTTGAATTTGACGCTCGCAAGCGCGTCACGTGAGCGGTTCGCCCAAAGAGGGCTAACCAGCTCCGTGACGTCGTGGCCGCGCCCCCAGGCGAGCGAGCACGCGCCTAGCCGGCCACGAATCGCCCGGCCGAGCAGAGAGGTTCAGAGTGCTGCCAGGGAGGGCGCTCTGACAATTATATATAAGTCTGGAAATGTCTAAGTTAAGGTGACACTCAACCTTAACTAAGTGGCTTCATCAGTGATGGCATTTGTGATGTCATGTATGATGATATCAGCAAAGTATGGGGGGAGAGTTGAGGTTGCGTGTCACCTTAACTTCAAAATGTGCAGACTTTTGAAGGGTTTGTTTTTATGGCTCTTGACAGTGAGGAGACCCTGTGTGACTGGTACCAGCAACAGAAGAATATATAGCTATTTTCACACCCCCTGCTTGCGAGAACATCTGGATGGTACATTCCGTTGCCAGGACTACAGGGAAGTTATAAGCAGGTCTGTATGTTGTCTTTAACTTTAATTATTCAAACACCCTATCCTTTTTAAAACCCAACCACTCAAAGGCTCTTCTACCCTTAAGCCACTAACTCCACGCCAATTTGACACTCATCCGTTCAGTCGTATTTGAGTTACAGGAGTCCAACACTTCCCATGTTAACCTAATGGCTACAAACTTAACACACATCATGTTTTCTGCCCTGTAACTAAAACACAACTGAATGGATTGCGCTCAGAACTTCCCACACACATTCACCTTCCCAATCTGACCTGCAATCCAATTTCAGACAGATTGATGAATTTTTGAGTTATGACCAACTGAAAAGGGGGGTTATAATGGAAGTCTCGTTCAAACCTTAACTAACATGCATCCATAATATGTGTATATTTACATGAGCCAGCAATATATTGCAGATTCAGTAAAGGGCAGATCTTTAAATGCATTTTTCCCCGCATAATTTGAAAGTACTGGAACAGTAAAATCAAAGGTGACCAGCGGGCTTACCCAATAGGAAGCTGACATGTCATGGTCTGATGACATTGTGCTTCCTATTGGCTCATGGGATTAAGGCTTGGATAGCAGTCAAACAGGACCCCTATAAGCTCATATTGAACCCCCCAAAATAACCACAACATATATATATGCGTATAAGCGTCAAAGATATCTCTATACATATATATTTAGGCACTGTACCATGTATCTGTGTCATTGGATGTAGCACTGAGCTGTCTGTGTTTCATGTTCTGTCTCTGGTTTTAAACATATATTGCCATGCTCAGTAGCACTACTCTTTGACGCTTATACGCATATATATATGTTGTGGTTATTTTGGGGGTTCAATATGAGCTTATAGGGTCTTGTATGTTTTGCAATTCTTGTTCAGCTGGTCCTGGCTGATTTGGAGGGTGGCTCCTCCTTCCCTAGTTTGAAGCTCACCCCCTCCCACTTTTAAATGGTTAAAGCTCACTCCATCTCTACCTTCCACACTCATGGGAACCTGCATGCAGTTTGATTGTGACAAATCTAAAACAGAGTGCTTTTCCTGGTATTATACAGGTTAATAAAAGTTCAATCAGACTTAGAACTATGCAACTAATTTTGACAGATTTATTATAAATCATTCTTCCTGGTAATGTACAGGTTATTAAGAATTTAAGTTAGTGTTAGGACCCTTGAGACGTGGTCTGCCTTGGAGGGGCTCAAGGGCTTACAACACTTTGGCCAAATGGTTAAACTAAAAGACCATTTTATTCAAAAGATATATATACATATATATTTAGGCACTGTACCGTGTATCTGTGTCATTGGATGCAACACTGAGCTCTGTCTGTGTTTCATGTTCTGTCTCTGGTTTTAAATTGGATAGCAGTCATACTGATTTCCCAAAAGTTACCAGAAATACCGGCAAAGAGTTAAATATCTCAGGAAACGGGGGATCACTGGAGCGGAGAACACAACAATTCCATAACGTAATTGAGTAATAGTAAATGAATATGGAGATTTTCAAATGTTAAGAATCAGCGCATAGATGTAATGATTACAGTACATATATTTGAACATGAATGTATCATCTACTACAGGGAACGTTGAGAACAATCTAAGACCACGTAAGGCGTTTGACCATGCTGCTGTTTGACATGACACCACCAAAATATGGAGCAATTAGACTTTTTCCAAATGAAAGTACAGAAATTGCAAAGCCTCTCTTGGTTACAGTCTTGTACTGATTCATTTACCTTCATGAGTACTTCTGCATTTGGCAAAATAAGTTATTTACTTAAGAAAATAGAAAGCGGCTATAAATAACAGATTCTGTTTAAAGGAGCAGACCTGCCTGGCCGGATTTTTTAACCCCCCTTTTTTTTCCAGCATGAGAACTGACAGGTCCTCAGGATCTACAATGTACCCCAGGTTCCAACGATACTTACTGGTGTCATTTCCAGCGTTCCATGTCCCTCTATGTCTGGAGTGGCCAACTCTAGTCCTCAAGGACCACCGACAGGTCAGGTTTTCAGGATATCCCTGCTTCAGCACAGGTGGCGCAGTCTTCAACTAAACCACTGATTAAGCCACCTGTGCTGAAGCAGCAGGAGCATTCTGAAAACCTGACCTGTTGGTGGGCAGCCCAAAGCCCCGTTACCTTGTTAGCCACTTGCCTCCCCCAGCCCAAAGTCACTTACATGGTTAGCCCCTCCCCACAGCAAGGACAAAGCGCCTTACCTTAGCCCCCCCCTGCTCCATCTGCATTCATAGCTCCGCCCCCAAACCTTACAGAATGTGCAGTCCCCACATGATCTCAGGAACCCACTGTACTGCCTGGGATCCTCCACATATTTTTCTAATCCCTTGGGGACACCCCACTAACCCTTCGGTGTTTGTGAACCCCCTGTTGGGAATCACAGTGGCTAATACAGTAAGGGCATTCAAACTCCTTGGGATAGACACAAGACTAGAGGTTTGGGTCCTGGGAGGGACGTGCAGGCAGCGCGCAGCTTGTGGATTGTGAAGAGAAAGAACACAACGGTGGCTGGATCACGATGTCATAAAAAAAGTTTTCTTTATTGAATCTAACAAAACGAGGTACACCTAGCGCTGTGAGAGGTACTCCGACGTGTTTCGGGATCCATAAAACTTTGATTAGGCCTCCTGGGAGGCTTATCATTGCGAACACACGACAACTGGGGCCTGCCCCATAGAGGGCTGTGCATTGTGTGTGGCGCGCACGCCATCGCGCCACTGGGGACCTGGCCTAAGAATGGGTGGACAAGGTTTGCCAAGGAGTTCTTATCTGCTGTCAAATTCAATGTTTCTATGCTGCTTTTTCTGTTGTAATGTGTGATTGGTTCTGATTGGCTAGAGGTGCTTTACAATACAGCTTTGATTAGTTAGCAAAAGTTATTTGATTAGTGATGCACAAGGGTAGGATTTTAATCTGAGCTCCCTCGGGCCTCATTCCCTGCAGAGTGTTAAAGCAGCAATCTGTAGCACATGTCTTCTTTCTGTGCATTTTACATACTTTAAGGGATCTCTTCTAGCCCTTTCCAATGCGGCTTTTATTGTTAAAATATGATGCTTACACATACAGTAGATAATATTATCACCAATAACGAGCATTACCTCACAAAATGAGTTTAAAATGACAAGTGCGTTATCTGTTCAACTGTTGTTTTCAATAGCACTACATCGTTAACGCAATGTTTTGTTAATGGGTGCAATAACATCTGTTGCATTGGTACGTGTTTGAAATCTTAATTGTCCGGGAGGTTAAAATGGAGCTTTCCTCAGAGTCCAGTGCAGTCTAAAGGTTACCATGGTAACATCAGACACTAGAGATGCTGAAAAAATATATATTGATTTTAGCACTAAAAAAAACTTGCTCAGGTGGCAAGATAACTAACATTATTATACGAGTTCAATTTGTTTCTGGGGGGTGGGGGTGGGGTGGCTGTGGCTTTCATTTTAACCCATTGCCTTTTACTTCAATGGAGAAGATGAAGGAAATTACGTTTTCTGTGTCAGGTGTCATTGCAAAGGAATATATTTTCCCAGCATACATGTGGGTGGATTTCCTGATGAGAAGTAGTTATGTAGCATTGTGGCTGCAAACTGCACAGGCTTTGCTTATCCCCATGTATGTATTTACAGTGGAGAGCAATCGCCACTACCTAATAATGTGTGAGTCACGCAGTACTAGACATTCAGCTGTACAATTTGGACATTGTGAAAGCTGAACATGTTTAAGAAAAGCAACAAAAATGGAGGCAAATATTGCAGTGTGGAAAAAAACATTTGTAGTCACTTTTTTGTGCTCCGCCAGGGTAATGGGGAAGCCTGGCTGCCCTACAAGCTGCTCTTCCTTCCCCTCCCCTGGTACTCCTATCTCCTGCCACCCTCCGGTCACCCCTATAGTGAAACAACAGGGTACAGTCATAGGAACAAATAAGTCAGGGTCAGTCTGCGACTTGGTCTGGCTTACCTCGCTGGTCCCCGCAGAGGCCGCCGCCTTCGTTGGTCCCGATTACAGGGGGACTGGAGAGGCCGCCCCCGGCATCATCTGGTCCGGGCAGCAACGGGCCGCTGCCGCGACAGTGCCCGGGTTGGGTACAGGTACAACGGTGCAGAACAAGGGTCCCATGTGTTTGTGGAGTAACACGGCTCCCCCAAAAAAGGTAAAATAACCCCCTCCCGCAATCCCTGTCCCTCCCCCCACTCAGAAAGGGGTCCGGCACCTTGTCGGAATCGCGGCTCTTCCGCCGCCGTCGCCGCCATGGGCGAGCCCCGGGTAGCTGCCGCAGCAGTACCCTGCTTTGGTGCAGGGTCGCCGGCGTGGATTGTGGGGCTCCGGTCATCGCCGACTCCGCCAAACAACGTGAAACACCCACCTCCTGCACACCCCAACCCTCCCCCCAAATAAAATTGCCGCCGGCAGGATGCCGGAGGGGCGGCTTCTTCTCCGCCGCCGCCGGTTCTCCGCCGGGATCAGGTGGATGGCCGCCGCTTTCCGCCGCTGTTGCCGATGCAGCCCGTCCAGGTTCTCCAGGGGACGTCCCGCGAAGGGTTGTCGCCCTGGCTGGGCGGAAGCCATCAGATGATGCCGCTAACTGGGTCATCTTTTCCGCAGCTCGTGAGCGCTGGCCCTGAGGGGCTTCTTCGCCAGGTGGATGGCCGCCGCTCTCCGCCGCTGTTGCCGATGCAGCCCGGCCAAGTTCTCCAGGGGACGTCCCGCGAAGGGTTGTCGCCCTGGCTGGGCGGAAGCCATCAGAGGATGCCGCTAACTGGGTCATCTTTTCCGCAGCTCGTGAGCGCTGGCCCTGAGGGGCTTCTTCGCCCGACCGCGCACGGTCCGGGCACCGGGCATTATTGTGGCCCGTTTGTTGGCAGTGCCGCAGCGCCTGCCGGAGCTTCTTCGCTACCGGTGGACTAACCCCAGCAAGGGGCAACAGAGTCCATAGCGGAGTTGCTCGAGCGCCGGGCTCATTCCGGAGCTTCTTCGCCGCCGGTGGACTAACCCCAGCAAGGAGCAATGGAGTCCAGAGCGGAGTTGCTCGAGCGCCGGGCTCTTTCCGGAGCTTCTCCGCCGCCGGTGGACTACCCCTCGCAGGGGGCAACGGAGTCCAGAGCGGAATTGCTTGAGTGCCGGGTTCTGGGAGGGGGTAAGCGGGTCGGTGCGGCACCAACGCCGTGAACTGGGTCCACTTCGCCGGGAACCACGTCTTGCCCAACGCACACACCAGTGCTAGCTCTTTCAGGGAGGCCGTTACCTCTCCTGGTGCAAGACAACCGTGGTCTCCGAGACCACCCGCTCCCTCCACAAGTCTGCCGTCCCGGAGCTGGGTCCATTCCCTGCTCTCCGGGCGGTTTGATGGTTACAGCGGCTGCAGCTGTGGATCTTTGCTCAGCCTGCCGGGTTTCAAGCTCACCGATCGCTGCCTCTCTCTCAGCCTTGCCGGCTGCTGGTCCCCGCGCCGACTTGATGCACTCCTCTGGTCTCGGTGCCCGGCTCCAGTCACACGGATGGCCGGCACTTTGGTTCTGGAGGCAATGCTTCTCACAAGTAGGGGAACAGTGAGGAAGTGCCATATCTTGTGTTATATGTTGTACACTGTGTGTTCAATATCTCTAGTCCCAGGAACTCGCAATTACTCTCGAGTTCCCACTATATCACAGAATCCCGCAGTACTCTGTAATACAGGTCCAGTTCAATCCCGCCGCTGCCACCAGTTTTATTAATAGCCTGTGACGGGAGCTTTGTGACAGGCTATGAATAATACACCACCAAAGATATAACTGGGTTGAACCGGACGAGACTTAGATATGATAAAATATAATTTATTCCTTGAAAAAGGTGAACACACGATATATACAAATAATAGACAAAATATGGACACTTGCTTAAAGGTTAGGACAAGAAAGCCATCAGGATACAGGATGGGCCATTTCTTCCATAATTCAGTTTCAGATGAAGACATCACAGCAATACATGAAGATCATGAAGACACATGAAGACATTTGAGTAAGGGTGACTCTGACTTATATACCATTTCAACCCTTCTCTTGCACTCAAGGCGCCAAGCTGTCTAGCAAAAATCTCTTTGAAGGAGATTTTGGCTTCCCTGTAAGTGTGAAGACCGACACTTAAAAACACTCAGCCCCTTTGGTCTTGCCCTTAGCATAAACAATCAGGACAGTTAGCTTTTGATCACCGGGCTATGTTAATTCTTCAGGATGCCCTTCCTGCCTTATTTAACATAGCAGATGGAGTCTGCATTTTTCAGAACAGATCCAATACCCCATATACATTTTAAAACCTACACATATTAAAATACCCGGTTCTGGTAGGTCCAGCGGGTCCAAACTTTCCAGACCTTAATGCCAGAAGTGGTACACTATAGGGTCCAAGTTTCAGCCCGCTACGACCTTCGGAACCGGAGTTATAAAAATATCACATAAACCGTTTCATATTTTATTATAAAAATCTCCTCTAAAAAGAAATCTCAGCGTTTCACTAAATCCCCATTGAAAACAACAGGCTCCGCTGCCATGGGTTTCAATGGAGCAACTCCGCCGTTGTAGTCAATGGAGTTTCCCGCCATAGACTTTCAATGGAGGAACCGCCGCCATTGAAGTCTATGAGAAAATCCACAAATCTTTACCTTCGTCCACACTCTGTCTGGTTGGTCTGAGGGGGCTGGGAAGGGGCATGCATTAAAGCCGGAACCTTGGCTATATGCCACCCAAATCCCATCCCTCTGGTCATTCCAGAACCGGAGATATGGACTTACACATTTCAACATTTTACACTTAGTCGTTTTTTCGCCATGCGGCTTTTCCCCATTGGAATCAATGGCCGGCGCCGCCATTGACAATGCATGGTGCCCGCCGCCATTAGATTCAATGGTGCGACCCTCCTTCTCCGCTCGACCCTTTACGGGGGTCCCTCGTTCCTGGACCCGGTGTGGATCGTGTGTGGGGGTTCCTAGGGGTCTGGGACAAAAAGAACTTTATTCCCAGGGGCCCTAGGACCCAAGATTCCCACGCCAATTGGCGTTGAACTTGACCGTAGTGATTAAACTCTTTTAAAAGACATTGTATCCGCTTTTGCGGTCTGGATGGCTGCCAACCTGTTCCTCGAGGCCGGCGTTGAGGAATCTCCATTGAAGTCAATGAGCCCATTGAAACTGCCGCTCCTCCTCTCGGACGCCACCTGCTGGTCGTCGCTGGAAAACAGGTCCAAAACCGCTACTTCTGCCATTAGAAAGCATGGAGGCTCAATGGCAACCTATGGACGGCTGCAAAATGGAGCCTGAAAAGGCGGGAAAATTACACAAAGGGCTATAATCACTATTTTAACATTAACCCCATCCCTCCCGCATCAACCCTAGTGTATGTGTGAGTGCAAACACCAGGATAACACAATACATTTACACAGGGGAATAAACATTTGGGTACTGAAGCAAGGCAAAACACATTACTGGACCTCAGTCCAGTTAACCCCTTGCTTCCCAGGTGAGAGTAGAGGGTGGCCAAATGGGGTGTAACCCCTTTAATCCCGGGCCAAACCCTCTCTATCTCGACAACTGTGTACCGACCCGGCTACACTTTGGACCATTCTCTGGAAATCTGATCCCGGCTTGCCTCTGATCTTCCGCTCTTCTCCATCCCTGACCACGGATAGCAGACACTCGACTATTCTCCTGGCTCCAACCCTAGACCACAGCACTCGGGACTCCGACCACCCACCTAGCATCTACCTACGACCTCGGCAAGTACTACGACTAACCCACTCTCTCCAATCCAGACCCGGAGATCTTGACTATCCACCCTCCAGGCGTGCCTCCGCTGCTGTGGGTGTGCAGTCTAATACTTTCCCACCTCACTACCGGGGCCCCGCCTTGTTTGTGGTGAGCGCAAGCTTTACATAATGTCCTTAATCTCTAGATTCTGTGCTTAACATGGTAACCTTTACACTGCACTGTGCTCTGGGGAGAGCTCCATTTTAAATTCCCACACACACTTTATATTTGAAACGCTTATATCGGGCGCGCGTTACAGCGGAGATACCGGGGCCTTAGCCTTATGCTGGATTACATTTTCTACTTTGTGATAAGACCGTGTGCCTGGACTATTCTCTTTACCCTGATACCACTTGGGGACCTGGTTGGACGACCCCCCTTGGTCTGTGGGCACCGGCAGGTGACATTATAGTGCTTCATTGATTGTGTGCCAGATCACCTCTTTCTATTGACCCTTTGAGGCTAGGCAGAACCTTCACAGGGAATCACATTTAGGCCAAAATAAGCTTATAACTTTGCTATAATTTCGCACTTCTCTACTGTCATCGTAAAGCAGAAATCTGTATTTGTTTTGGTATTGTTTTTTTAGGCAGCAGTCACCTGATGCCAAACCAGACAAGTCTTACCACTGCGACCAGACAAGTCTTACCCCTGCGACCAGACAAGTCTTACCCCTGGGAGAGAGCTTGAGTCCAGCAGATACAGGCCCATACTGACTATACAGTGCTTTAAGTGAGAGGGGAAAAAAGGAAGTAGGATGGTTTGTCTATCATAACTATTGGAGAAATAAGGAAGTGGGATGGTTTATCCACGGACACAGATTTAACCCCCACCACCTCCCTCCATGGCCGTCCATAGACTGCAGTGAAACCTAATCCTGTGCGGAAACCGGGCAGTCTTTTGACGAATAGTGGTAGATTTGTTGATCATGAAGCCTCCCTTCTGATCATATTCTGTTATGAACATGACCAACTTCTTCCGCATTCCACTGGCAATGTGATGGAAAATGTCTGTGCCTGCTCATAGGGGTCCATGTTAAAATGGACATGAAGTAAAAAGTGGCACACTGTGAGTGCTCATTTGCATGTTATTACCCAGAATCCTTTGCTGAAGTGGAAGCACTGTATGCTGAGAGATAATGGGGGAAAGCAGGCTTGCAGACCTGTCTGTATTTTTATTTGATGATTAAAATGAAATATATTAAAAAAAGCAAACACAAACGGGGGAATTGGGCCTTTGAAGGGCATGAGCTATGGGTTATTCCATAAGCTACGATATTACAGTTTAGCATTGCAACTAAATATCTCTGAACTTGGATAGCCATATTAAATAAAGATAAGTGAAACGTGTGAAATGAGATACTCCTTTTCCTACAATGCTTAGCAAAAGGGAAATACAATTCGAGAAAAGACTCAGCTATAATTCATAAGTACTACGTACCTGACACATTTGATAGTGACAGGCTTTGAGTATTAATCAGTGATAATAAAGGCATATGCTATGTACAACCAGGGGGCTATAGTTGCCATAGGGGGGCGAGCTCCATTTTAACATCCCAGAAACTTAATATCTCAAACTCGTATCTGCTCACCAAAGCATCAGATTTAACCCTTCGAATGCCCCATGACATAGCTGCCACGTCACCGTGTCTGCCACTCAAGACGTATTAGCTACGTCAGCGGTGCACAAACTCCCTGCGCTACGCCCCCCCACCTTCTCTCCTCCTCGTTCGTGCCCCCCCCTCGTCTCTAATGTTGCGTCAAATGGGTCATGTGATGTCACGTGACCCGCGGCGTCATTTGACGTCACGTCTCTATGGCAACGGGCGTCATTTGACGCCGCGTTGTCATAGACGTGTGACTGGACCCGGGTATTAAGTAAGTTTACAGAGGCCTTGCGCTCTCAGTGCGGGGCCTCTGTAAACGCCGCGCCCCCCTGAAAAGTCTCGCGCTCCCCAGTTTGCGCACCGCTGAGCTACGTCATATGCTATTTCCTCATTTTCGAAGGGAAACCACGTTCTGCGATACTAAGGAGCCCTGAACGCAATGCGACACGGGCTGCGGCCACTCCGGCATTCAAGGATTTCCACAATATAGACAGTGCTGGAAAGGGAAACAAGAGATCTAAAGTAAAATGCATAAATGGAGATCAGTGCGCACTGCTGCTATAAGATTGTGACAGTAAATTCGCATTGCGTCTGTGATTCAATGTATTCAAGAGCTTTGTGTCATATTGGCTCTGTGTGTTAATGAGAGATTTGTAGAGTGGTTTTTGGAGTACAGTAGTTATGAGAGGAGTTGGTTTGTGCAACAATGTAAAGGGGTGTAGAAAAGTTTGCATCTCCAAATGTTGCAGATTTCCTTCTCTGTGTTGGTTAAACCCACTAGGTCTCAGAAGGCGTTTAAACCAGGAAAATCATCATCAGAAATCATAGTAAGTTTCATACATTTCCTACTGCCACAAAATTGACAAACTGTGTCATCATGATACATATCCTCCTTTCCTCCAAAGGATATACAAAGGACATGCTGCTCAGTACATAGGGGAGATAATCTTCATCCACTCCATAACCAAGAAATTGCACCTCCGTTTGGCAGTGAAGAGGTTAACATATCAGTCTCTTTTATACCATGGAAATAAAGGAGTTCACTACATAGGTAAATTCAATCCAATAATAATACGTTTGCAACAGAAACCCTTTGAACTGCTTATTGCCTAACCAATTTGCACATACAGTATAAGTAAATATACACATAAATGCATACCGGTTTGCATAGGACCACTACAGTTCAGATTACATAAAGCAAACCGAGGGTTATTTAGGAGTGATTAAAACTGTTAGAAACAAAAAAATAAATTAAAAACTGTAGACTTATCAAAGAAAAACTTTTACCATAAGCAACTGGATTTTATTTCATGTGATACACTTGGAGCTGTATATTTACACCAATTTTGCAGATGGGAAACTTTAAAATGTAGTAAATATTCTGTGTGTGTGTGTGTGTGTGTGTGTGTGTGTGTGTATGTATATATGTATGTATGTATGTATGTATATACAGGTGGTCCTCGCTATCCAACGTTTCACTTTACAATGAATGGCATATCCAACGCTTTACAATGCAACCCTATGGGCTGTTTTTCGATGCTGGAATGCGTTATCCAACGCTCACCGCCACTGAATAACATGGGACTCACTTTACAACGGTTTCACTATCCAACGCTACTTCCAGAACGGATTCCGATGGATAACCGAGGACTATAATTATTTCAAGACCTAAGAGTGTGTGTGTGTGTGTGTGTGTGTGTGTATATATATATACACATTTGGGGTTTGGACTATTACCATTGGACATTTTATTTAATTACTATATATTGTATATTTTTGTAATAGAGTGTTTTATCTAGTTAATATTATTATAATTATATGTACTATAGGATTGTTTTATATCAACAAGCATAGCAACTTTTTAGGTTATTCAATTGTTCACTGGTTTGTAAGTGGCGCTACTATTTTCATCTCTCTTCTATCTATTTATATATATAGATAGAAGAGCGATGAAAATAGTAGCGCCACTTACAAACCAGTGAACAATTGAATAACCTAAAAAGTTGCTATGCTTGTTGATATAAAACAATCCTATAGTACATATAATTATAATAATATTAACTAGATAAAACACTCTATTACAAAAATATACAATATATAGTAATTAAATAAAATGTCCAATGGTAATAGTCCAACCCCCAAATGTATTCCTGATTGGTGATACAGGAAATGCTTGTAGGATCCAGGGGTCCACGGCTGCTCTCACATGGAAGAACCACTTCCAAGGCAAATTCTATAGAAACAAAAACAAGACAGAGAGCGCACGCCCCATAGTGTGATCCTGTACAGTTTAATGGGGGGTGGAGGGTTGGTGGGGGGGATTAAAAACACTTACAAAGAATAAGTGAAAATAAAGCAATTTGTGACAATCATATCACCACCGATGCAGGCCGTCCCGTGAAGTCTTGGAATCCAACTGGAACCCTTGTGCTGTGCATCCGATAGTGTCCGCTCTCATCCGCAATCAATTGAAGTCCGCCACGCAGTGTGTCATCAGAGTAGGCCTCAAATTCAATCCTGCATGCTCCGGCCGTAAAGCACCCAGACAACGTGGTGACGTAATGTCGTAATTTTACGTCCCTGACGCGTTTCGTCACAATACTGCAACTTTATCAAAGGGCCCCAAGCACTCGACAGGGCACCAGGAGCTGTTGATAGAGGGTTTGCTTATACTTGTTCACTGATTGACATCTGATATCTGCATATGTTCTGTGTCTTTTACAATATTCTTGTATTTACATTTATTGTTTGATATTTGATATCTGCTTATGTGATTTGCCCTCTTTAGACTTTAGATTTATATCATTAGCTGAGTGTGGGATTATTTGACAGTGGGGAGGGAAGGTTTAGGGAAGTACCTCTGGGACCAGGGGGAATGGGCCAGATGAAGGTCACCCCTCGAAACGTTGCCCCCCTAGTTTGCTTTCCTTTTTCCATTTTTGTGATTTTTTCCTTTTCTTTCATGTTTTTTTCCCCTTCTCCTTCTTTCCCCTCTACCCCCTTTAATTTTTGATTTTCTCTATGGTGATATTTATTCTTGCATTGGCGTATTGGCTATTGTTGCTATATTTTCAGTTTATTATTAGTGTCATTAAATTATTCATATTCCCTACACTGGTATTCGCCTATATCTATAGCTGTGAGACAGAGAGTGCTGGTACTATCTTTTGGTTTGTTAGTACTTCTGAAGTACTTCCTGTTCCGTGCACCCTGCAACCTTGCTGAGTCATTGTGTCAGAGTGCTGTCTATCACCCCCCCCCCTTTGTTTCATACAATATGTTTGTTCAACCCCTTGAATTAAAGCTGAAAGTCTGCACTTCTAGTGCATCTTGGTTGTTTCATTTCAAATCCATTGTGGTGGCGTACAGAGCCAAAATTATGAAAATTGTGTCAGTGTCCAATTATTTCCGGACCTAACTGTATATAATCCTCACAAAGCCAGTCAGCACACAGGTGTAAGGGCAAAAACAGATGCTCATCCCATAGGTATTCAATAGAACATATTTACCAGCCCAAAGTCCAGCAAAAAGAGACAGCACACTGTGTAGTATAATCCAAATGTCTTGTATCAGAACAAAAAAATACACTGCAGCCAACGTTTCGCTCCCACAGAGAGACCTTCCTCAGGGCAGTGTATACATATGTATATATATATATATATATATATATATATATATATACACATACATATACACATACATACACACAGTTGTGTGAAAAAGAAAGTACACCCTCTTTGAATTCCATGGTTTTACATATCAGGACATAATAACAATCATCTGTTCCTTAGCAGGTCTTACAATTAGGTAAATACAACCTCAGATGAACAACAACACATGACATATTACACCGTGTAATTTAACAAAAATAAAGCCAAAATGGAGAAGCCATGTGTGAAAAACTACCTAATTTTAAGACCTGCTAAGGAACAGATAATTGTTATTATGTCCTGATATGTAAAACCATGGAATTCAAAGAGGGTGTACTTTCTTTTTCACACCACTGTTAAGTTATCAGCAGCTTTTTAAAATGCAACCTTAACTACCAATATATATCGATCTATCATGATATACTGTATGGCCTGTGGGGGATAGTGATCTCCATTATAGCCTTCCTCTAACAGGCCACACTGTATGCCAGAGCGTCACTATTTTAGGGTTTCTGCATTGGCTATTCCACAGCTTGTTGACAACAGCCGATATTATAAATGGGCTAATACATAGCATAATTAACTTATTTTAAATTGGACTGTTGCTATATTAAACGATAACTTTTAACCAAATGTAGGGGTAATGGAGTGTTTGGGGCGAGGAGGCCTTTGGTGGCCTACCCGTTCAGCGGTATTACAGGGTCAGTCATGTTCTTTAAACCACTTTAGTGGCGTCCATGGGGCTGACCGCTCTTCCAGGTGTTCAAGAGCACCTCTGAGGTCTCTTACTGCCTGCTGTATTTTGGAGTGGAATGCAGCATTGAGGTTGGTGAACAATTTGATGTCTAAGTCATCTATGTCCTATTTTGTGCAGGTTTGCATGTTAGCCTCACCTTCTTCCCCATTGTTTGTGCTGCCATGCGGAAATCCGCCATCTTGGATCGCTCAGAGTGAACCAACGGGGTGCTTTTGGAATTTGGGGGGCATCGGGTCCCCTCAATATCCGACTAGCACCCTCTCTATCCACCTTTAAAACCCACCTTAAAACCCACCTGCTTAAGGAAGCATACGAGTAGCTCGATGGCTGATAATTAACACCTCATACATTAACCCTGGCCCCTTGCAGACGCACTTACCAGAATGCCCTCCTACTGTCTCTGTATGTTCTTCCTACCAACCAATTAGATTGTAAGCTCTTAGGAGCAGAGACTCCTTTTCCTAAATGTTACTTTTAAGTCTGAAGCACTTATTCCCTTTGTGTTATTTATATGATTGTAACTATTATTGCTGTGAAGCGCTAAGTACATTAATGGCGCTAAACAAATAAAGACATACATACATAGGGTCGATCGTGAGCACTTCAGTTTCTTACATTTTGCCACAACAGGGCACACAAAAATGGAGCAGCGAGTCAAAAGACACTTGTTTGCACTGATAATTAGACAGTGGTTTAAGTGTGATAATCCAAAGCACTATTTCACTCACTGACCTTTCACTACAAATATATACACATTCATTGCGCTGGGCCTTTCTGATTTTGTTTCACTACAAATACTTTCACTTTGCTTTTTAAAGTAAAAATAAATGAAAAATCTACATTTAAAAAAGGCATTTACACTTTTTGTTCTTAGAGCACAAATAAAGACTAATCATTTTGAAAATACAGTTGAAAGGCGTTTTAGAACAGGTGCTGGATCTCTTGTAAACAGGATAAATATAATTGTGAGATATAATTGAATTCTGTTTGGACATGATATAAAACATGTACATGGTACTAATACAGATGTAGCTGCTAACCTTACTGTCTGATCCCATGCAGAAACATGGACCCCCCCCGCAGCATAATCACGACGCAGACCCTATCTCCGGCGGCAGTGATTCTTGCCACATCTGTAGATTTCCCTACAAGTTCCAATAAAAGGTTTCACCCCTGGATCAACTACGTATTCTCTTGTAGCTAGCTTTGCGACGTTCGTTCAATTCTTTTCACAAACTTATAAAAAAGATCTAAACCATTACTTAACCTTTACAATGCTGGTAGTTTGACAGCACCTGAGTGCCACCGGACTTCTGGGAATACTACCATGTGATCGCGAACACATCGTGGGGAACGCCCTCCTCACCCCCACCCCCACCCCCCCAGTGATGACATTTTTTGTTGCTTATGTTATGTTGGTGCTACACTCCTGAGAGCCATGTACATTGGTCTTCAACTCTGCATACTTTGCTAGCAAGCATATATCCCAAATGCGTTTCCACCAGGCATGGTTATTTAATGTAGGATGGTATTCTGTATAGACATTGTTTGCTGGGACTTGCGTAAGTAGATCACAGAATGGGAACTATGTTTTTCTTTGACGTCTTAGGCAATATGGCATGAGACTATTTAGTAAGAGAGAAACTCTAGAACAGGAGCTCATGGTCTAAAGCTGTGGTCTGTGAAGATAAATTTAATAGCCTCCCATATTATTATTATTATTATTAAAAGCCTCCCATATTATTATTATTAATAGCCTCCCATTAGAGGTGGTAGAGGCTAACGCACTAAGGGGATTCAAAACTTCCTAGGATAGACACAAGGCTACCCTAAATATGAAGAGTAAATGAGTACTTCAGTATTAGGAGATAACTTTTTTTATTTGGACTATAAATTGATATTTTAAGACAAGCTTTCGAGAGTGTTACTGTCTTCCTCTGGTCAGCAATACTGATTTACAGAGATCCCATGAGTTAAACACAGAATATGAAGGAAACCAAACTATCTAATAGGGTTTCACAATAGATAGGAAAATTAGCACACTAGATGGATATTTGTCACCGATGTCAGATTCTAGAACTCTTAATCCAAATCTCTGCTTGAATACCCAGTGGTAAAGCTGAAATAAATTCATGTGTTTTGTTCTTTTGACTTGGAAATGTGATACCTGTGTAGTAGTCGGAAAATGAAAGGCCAGCGGTATCTAGTCAGTGCTGTGTCTGTCAGCCAGGAAGATGCTTGATGAGGAGTGTGACTTATGTATCTGTGTTTGGGGTAATGTTTTGTGCATACCTGCCAAGCAATTCCAGGTCAGCAAAGTGATAATGAACCAGTCCTGATTTTATTCCCATTTGATGGCATGTTAGAAATTAATAATAGATTAAACCTGGCCTGGATCTTTATCACTCTGACCTGGATTAGTTGGTAGGTACAGTTGTGTGTATGGAGGAGGGCATTGGATGTAGACTAATCCTTAATGTTAATGCAGTGTTAAAGCAGCTATACCTCCAAAAAACTAAGTCATAATAGCCTGATAGTTCATGTTGTACTAACAGGGTCCTAAATGATTGAGTGGGTGGGGGAGGAGGGAGGAGGAGAGAGTGTGCTGAAAGCTTGTTCAGCATCGTGGGGGAGGAGGAAACAGGGAATCTTGCATTTCTCCCTACAGAGGAAAAGGTTTGGTCAATATGGAAAGTCGCAACCTACTTCTGGTCGGGCCCAACTTCTGGTTTCAGCTGAGGAGGCCCTCAGCATATAGGTGTCCCAGTGCTCAAACCCATGATGGCAACCCTGTGTGCAGATCTCTCATAGTTATTGTTTTTTCTAGTTTCGTTATTTGAGTTTTCACCTGTTTATTATTTCACCGCCTCCAAGTATTACCATGGTCATCCCTGTCTTAACCCTGCTAGTTCCAGGGGCTGATCTAGCCCAGGGGTGCGCAAACTATTGGAGCTGCGCCCCCCTGCTTGCCAGCACCCCTGGTGCTCACGCCCCCTTACCTCGTTTTCCAGCGTTAAATGACGCAGTGGGGTCATGTGACGTCACATCGTGACCCGCAGCATAATTTGACGTTGCGTTGCCATGGCGACGGGTCATATGATGTTACATGGTCCCGCGGCGTCATTTGACGTGTTGCCATGGCGACGCATCACACCACGCACCTGAATCCCAGTGAGTTACACAGGTCTCACGCTATTCCCTTGCATTTAATTTAAATGCCTTGGGGAAGAGCTCGGGCCTCTGAAACCGCCCGTGCTCCCCCCCCCCCCACAGGAAAATCTCACATCCCCCCAGTTTGCGCACCCCTGATCCAGCCGACCGCTCCAACAGAGTCCTCCTTCTCCTAGGACAGGGGTGGCCAACGCCAGTCCTCAAGGTCCACCAACAGGTCAGGTTTTTAGGATATCCCTGCTTCAGCACAGTTGGCTCAATCATTGACTCAGCTACCTTTGCTGAATCAGGGATACCCTTAAACCCTGATGTGTTGGTAGCTATTGAGTACTGGAGTTGGCCACTCCTGTCCTAGGACAACACAAGCTTGTCCATTAGTCACTGGTTGATCCCTGATGAAAGCACGTCACGTGCTGAAACGCGTAGGAGGAGGAGTCTAGAGGGGTTGCAGCTCTTGTGCATCCCTGTCTCATTGCCCCAGTCCTGGTGGTCTAACGTGGAGTCCCTTGGAGAGTGTACTGCGGAGGCTGTGGAACTTTGAAGCTGTGTGAAATTCGGCTCTCAGCCCGTGTGCTGCGGCAGCTCCAGGCACAGCCGGGAAGGGTTGGTGCGTCACGTCCGGCCGTGACACCCGGAAACCCGGCGCCCTGTGAGTAGTTCCATCCCTGGTGTGCAAGCCCAGGAGAGCTGTGCAGCGGAGTTTCTGCAGCGAGGCTGTGAAGGAGGAAACAAAAGGAGCCACCAGCGCAAAGAGTTTGAAGTCTGGGTGAGCTTTTTCCATATTTGATGCCTACGGCACCTTCCCATTTCTACACACTTCATTACCTGCACAGTTGGTAGCGCTTTCCATCCCAGCTACCACTCTGGATTTATACCTCTCAAAGGTCACTCTTGCCCGAGTCTGTCACATCAGACAGGGGCATTAACTTGCACTTACATCACCTGGACAATCTCCAACTGGCAGAGACTTGTGTTACTCATTTTATATATTATATTTTTGTGTATTCATTCATGCTATTTTATGCTATTGTTTTATATGTGGTTTATACATAAAATTGGCTGCTGAGCCTGATCCCAACTAATATAGCGCTTCCCTGGTTGTTTTCTTTATTGTCCTTATTCAGCAAGGTTTGGGTACCTTGCATTGGAAGCTGCTTATGTGTTTGGATCATTTTGGTTCCGTCTGCCATTTTTTGTGCTATAACCACAATTAACCCCTCTCACTCCTAATGGTTCATGTCACATAACCTATTAATGGTATAAAAGTATATGTATTCATAGGATTTAACTACTCACATCATCAAGGTGGATTTTCGTTTCCATTCAATTTATATTAAATTTTTCCCCCCCCCCCTTTTTTTTTTTTTTTTTTTTTTAATTACACTTGGATTTATTTAACAATCCATTTTACGGTGAGTGGTTTCAGGAACAGATCACCAGGCGCACAAATTTTTCTTTTGTTTGCTTTTTCAGTCACTGGTTGGCGGTTGGAAAGCAGTTGGTTAAGAGGAAATCAGGAATGGGCGTATTTGTGCTCTTCCAGAAGAGATGGCAGCCTGATGGGTGCAGCTATTTCCTCTAGCCAGGATTACTGCTTTCAAAAACTCTGGATTACTTAAATATTGAGCTTCAAATTGTACTCCAATGCCAACTAAAAAGCAGCAAGGAAACATCCTCTTTGCCACTGAAGGACACAAGTGATGCATTAGGAAACAATACGTAATTGGCATCCATTTATCTCTGTCTCAACTCTGGGTCGTTCAGGGACACACGTTTAATTATTTAAACCAAATATATATATATATGTGTTTCTGATATAAATACAGTAAATAACGGTTGAAAGTTGAAGGTATAAAAGTTCCTAACCAGTGTAAATTGAGAATTGTTCTTTTGCTTACTTCACCATGCCTTTTTTCCCCCTCTTCTAGTTGGTCCTATGACAGGGAGGAGGAGGAGTGCATAATTCGTATTACATTATCATGGGGCGGAGGAAACAAGCTCACCTGTAACACACTCCTTCAACATCCCAGGTAAAAATGCAAACATTTCAATGTCAGACATGATTTAAAATCAGATTGATCAATCACCAATAAATAACTTGTGAAAGCTTGACCTCCTTACATTTGTTACCATTAAGACAAAAAAAAGTTAAATTAACATTGGAGCATGTATGAATTGGTTCCAGACAATGGGTCTTATTCGGTAAATGTGATGTTGATGGGACCAAAAGGTTCTGTAGTGCACAACTGAATGTAATTATTGGTCTAATCCATTTTCTAATTATATCATTCAAAAAAAGAAACACGCCTCCATATGTAGATTTAAGCTGTGAAAAACAAAATGTGACAAACAGTGCAGTGGTGTCTGAATTACTTTTAATCACAATATTTATTAATTCGCCTAAAAAACACATATAAATAGAACTAAAATAATCAGGGCTGTCAAACAGCTTATATGGCTCCCAGGACAGATTGTTAACCTTGGCCCCTGGTTTATTAAGTGATGGGGGTTATGTCGAAGGCTTGTTGAGGCGGGAGGGGTGTGTGCAGAGGATTTATTGAGCCGGGGGGTGGGGAGAATAGGGGACCTGGCCCCAGCTGATGGGGAGGGCTGTGTCCAACGTGCACAGAGGCTGTACACAACTTCCGGCCGGTTCCTGCTTCTGGTATCAGCTTGTCGGGCCCCTTGGAGCGGCCGGGTTTGGGACAGTTGTCCTGGCTACATATACTCTTCCCGGTTTACATACATACTAAGCTAGTCTATGGCTTTTCTATTGGATCACACAGGTACACAAATAAAAATACAAAACGGCAAAATAGAGTAAATTCATTCTCCACCTCCTTAATAAAAAGTTATCTCCGTGTATCAATCCTTATATTGGTGCCACCAATTAGCTGTAAAGCCTTAAGATTCCTGCTTACTTATTATGCTGGCAATCTGTGCTGGTTCAGTTCAAAGCAGAGAAGCAGATAAAGAAGCTGTTGAAACAGCTTATCTCAAAGTTGTGAGCAACCATGCAGTGCATGTCTTCCCTTATAGTCACAACTTTAAGATAAGCTGTTACAAAAGTTTATCTGCTGGCCAGCAAAAGGAGTGACAAGCCAAAAAAGAAAAGAAAAATCCTATCGGCTGAAGTACACACCCAGTAGTAGCAAAAGCTTGGAGGAGAGTTTTGATCTGTAGGAGTCTCCCAGCCGCCATTCACATTATGGAGCTGCAAAAGGTTATTGCAAAGAGTCGTACAGAAGTTGAAAACGGAAACCACATTGAATTGCATAAGGATCTCTATATAGTGACCAGTAGCTAGCAGCAGCAGCAGCAGAGATTTCCAGCAAGATCAGTAAATACAGAGTCCGACGGCTCCATACAGCTTATCGATGGCACCAATATAAGGATTTATACACAGGGAGTCCACTTTTATCAAGGCGCTAGTGGAGAATTGATCTTGCTGTTTTCTATTTTTATTCATGAGTAGTATGTAGACCACCATTCTGTTTAGCCATTGTTACAGATATTTGTATATGTGTTTTTTTTAGGTGATTTAATACATATTGTGATTTTATTAGTAAATCAGACGCCGCTCCACTGTTTATCAAATGTATTTGTCTTTTTTCTTCATTCAAGGTTTAATATGACATACTGTAACTAATGCGCATACCCCCATAGGGAGAAGTGTGTCTTCTTTTATCTTATTACATTTTGATAATATGGGTTTCAGCAGCTTGCACCCCAGGGGGATATTATAACACATATAAATGCCTCTCCCCTGGGAGAAGTTTGGTATTGTTTCAAGATATTTGCTGTTTCTTTTTAAATGTTGGCACACGGTTAATGAATTGACAGGTTTCCTAATTTTCTTCCAATCGTTCCTTTTTGAATCCGACTGTTTAGACCAGGTGTGCGCAAACTGGGGGGCGTGAGAATTTCTAGGAGGGGGGGGGCGGCGGTTATAGAGGCCCGCGCTATTCCCCACGGCATTTAATTTAAATGCCGGGGGAGGAGTGAGGCCTCTGTAACTCACTTACCTGCTCTCTGCCGGGTCTGCGGCGATGCAGCGCCATGGCAACGCAGCGTCAAATGACGCCGGCGAAATCACATAACCTGCGGCGTCATTTGACGCAGAGCCCTTTGAGAGGCGGAGCGGGAACGCCGCGGCTGCCAGGCAAGGGGGCGCAGCTCAAGAAGTTTGCGCACCTCTGGTTTAGACCATTGGTGGGCTACATGCGGCCCCAGCAGCCCACTCTTCCCAGTGCAGAGGGAGCATAGATGTTGCTGGCGTGGATCAAAGCTTCTCCCCGCACCCTCAGCTGCTTAATGACAGTGTGCTGATAAATACTGTACATCCCCGCTCCTGTACTAATCACTAGTTCCTGTGTAGTAAGAAGACAGGCTGTAGAGTATTCACTGTGCACTCTGTATGTCTGTGTGTGGGTTTGTAATGTGCATCCCTCTGGAGGGCTTGAGGGCCACATAAGCATTCTTTAAAGTATATTGTCTTGCTTGCCACTGATTTAGACACTTGCTCACTCACTACGGCATATTTGTTAATGCTGAGTGCCACGTCCCCTCCGGCATACTGATCATGTGACCCCCTTCTCCAAAGCAGTCATGTGATCGTTCCATCACTGATGACAAAACAGAAGGGGAGGAGTCATCCCCCTTCTGTACCTCCTCATATAAAAAAGAGGTGACTTTTTTTCACGTAACTATTACGTCATGGGTCCCCTGGAGTGCCACCCCTACGTCCTGGGCAGGGTTGCCACCGCTCCAGGTTTGACCCAGAGACTATGGGTTTTGGCCACGTATATCTGGGCTACAGGTTTATCTGTGAAATCTCCGGACGGGGCCTCGGCTCTTACCTTCGTTAGCGGCAAAAAACAGAAAGTGAATCTCTGCGCTTCTACCTTTGGGATTGCAATAAATGGGGAATATATATATATATATATATATATATATATAGTGTAAAAATCTAAAAGATAAAGGAGACATTTAATTTACATCCTTTGATCAAATAATGCCAAGCCTGCTAACCACGTCAAGGTAAGTCTCTATCTAATGTTATGTGAAATAAACCCAGATGGGGTTAATATATCCAAGCATATGCTTATATAACCTAGTGCAGTTAAAAACTGGTATTAGGGTTAAGGTTAGGTTGACACAACCATGAATTCTGCATTGTATTAGATGATTCTAAAGGCGAATGTCAGGTCATCTGTTCGTGAGCTGAAGCAAAAGTGGGCCATGACATAAGGCAATAATACTAAACATAGAAGTAGATCTATAAAAGAATGGCTGCAGAAGAAATTCTGCATTTTAGAATGGCCTAGTCAAAGTCTGGACCTAAGTGCCATCGAAATGTTGTGGCAGGACCTGAAGTAAGCTGTCCATGCAAGGAAGCCCCCAAATGTCACTGAGTTGAAGATGTTCTGTAAGGAGGAATGGGGCCAAAATGTCCCAAAACCGATGTGAGATACTGACCAGCAGTTACAGGAAAGTCTTAGTTGAAGTCATTGCTGATCAAGGGGGTACCACCAGCTATACTGAATCTAAAGGTTCACATACTTTTTCACACATGGATATTGAATGTTGAATCATTTGTGGATAAATAAATATTGACAAAGTATCACGCTTTTGTGTCATTTGTTTGATTAGGTTATCTTTATCTGCTATTAGGTCTTTTAATTAAAATCTAATAACATTTTAGGTTTGAAATATGTGAAAAATCTAAAAGGTTCACAAAGTTTTCTTGACACTGTATACAGTATATATCGCACCAAGTTATAACTACCATGTATTTCCCAGGCCCATGTCTCCTTTTGCAAATTCTGCTGTCGGAAAACTTGTGGCTTTAACCTGTGACTCATCATCTTTTTTAAGTTCCCATAAAGCCTAAAGCCACTTCTGACACTGCTATTGACAAGCGAAATGAGAAAAGGGAACTAAACAATAGCGAGGAGACTATGACGGACTTCAGTTCTTGTGAGAGAATTCACACATAGATGCTTATACTACACATTGCTTTGTTGTCAAACTCCCCAAGAGTGCTCAGCCTTTATTAGAAGAGGCGTTGGAGATCCCATCTGTACACACTTTGCTTATTTGGGCAGTAACCTTAATGCCTCTTGGGACAAGCTCATGAAAACCAATAAACCCTACACAGGTCAGAAACATTTAAGGACCCCATAGATAGGATTAAATGGTTGCATGTTAAAACAATAGAGAAGCTATTCAATGTGGGAACAAAAGGGCGAGGATGAAAGAATGACAAAAGCCAGTATTGAAAATGTGAGACGGCAATGGTTTGAAACACTGAATCTTTTAACAGGATAATTAGTTTAGTCAATACAAGATTTGTGTGTTGAAGTACTTTTATGGAATACTTCTTGCATTTAACATGCGGAAGGTCAAGGGGGTAGTAATGTACAGTACTTCCATTACATGAATTCTTCAGTAAGTCAGAAGTGCACTTGGAAAATGAAAGTCTTTCCTCAAAATGAACTAATTTTGCAGTGTCTTTTGGTTAACTAGGAAGCACAATTTTTTTTTTAAATGTTTCACGCCCTAGAGAACCACTACTTTTTTTTTATTTTTAAAATTACAGTTTTCTTTTTTAGTAAATAAAAATGAATCTATTTTAGAAAGTTCATCCCAATTCTTTTTTAACACCAGAAACATTGCTTCAATCTTTCGAAAATACAGTCCAAAAAGCTTTGCCCGAATGTTCAATACATTTTTTTTTTAAATCAGCTAAAGTACCGCAACTTTTTTTTAAGTCCCATAAGCCTCTGTTAGTTTTGTTTTCACATCTATCCATTAGTTGTAATTGAGTCTGTTAATGCAGCAGAATAAAATATCACGCTTGAACATACAGCATAGAGATTTTGAGTATCACTTGACACTTAAAAACCTACTCAAATTGCTCTTTTCTGATGCTGTCTTAATAGATTGGTCATTCACATGTGCTTCAAAAGAACTTCCATTTAAAAAGGGGGGGGGGTGGGCGAGCTTGAAACAAGGGAGGACAGGTCACAAACCTCCATATTGTTTTACCAATTGAAATTTACAAACACGCACAGCCCCAGTAAGTTGAGAACCTGTGAATGACCAGTCTATTAAAACAGCTCTCCCTCCATTAGAGAGGTTATGAGAGCTTTTTGCAGATACAGTAATGTTAGGACCTACAGATGGGCCATACTGTGACGTGGTGGTAGGCTTAAAATACTTTGGCTGAGGGATTGAACTAGATGACCCTTGTTTATGAGAAGATAAACAGATGGGTATTTAACTATATAATTTGTCAAGTTGGACGTAACACTAGGCTCTTTGTCTTTTGAATGAAATGAGTGGCCACATCCCCCAAGAGATCATCTCCCTGGCATTTAGACTAACCTTGCCTGCGCTAATATCAGGACAATCTCACTAGTGGTTTTAGCTGGGCAGCTTCATGTTAATGCTTAAAGGAGCAGTTCCATCAATGACTGTACTCCATACGTCATGTACACACAAATGCAGTGTACCTGTATATGTTCTCTGTTTGTTTCCAAAAAAGGAAAAAGATTGGAAAAAAAAAAAAGAAAAGGAGCTGTTCCACATACACTTATTTTTGTTACCAATTTTTTCCTCACTCCCCTGCCACTCCTTGTATCTCAGCTATTGATCTCTCGCTATACTTCTACTCATTCTCTACACTTCTCTTTACACGCCGTGTCTCTACAACTCTCTCGCGCCTACAACCCTTCTGAGCCTACCTCTGGATTGGAACTCCCTCCCACTCAATTTCCGCCAAGCACCTTCTCTCTCTAACTTCAAAACCCATCTGAAAACGTACTTGTTCAACAAAGCATTTACTCACTAAACTACACTATGCTCTTATATACGCTACCCAATGCACTCAAATTGTCTCCTACTGTTTCTTAGTCTTTCCACGTGACCATTAGACTTGGCTCTCTGGGACAGGAACTTCATTCTCTCAATGTTACATGTATGTCTTGATGCACTTATCTGTATTATTATATTCCTTGTATTGCAACTGTTCTGTAAGGATGTAAAAATTGTAAAACGCTGTGTGCCTGGTTGGAACTATAAAAATTAAGATATACACACTTTAAAGCCATTACAACTAATTAGTCAATGCCAAATAATTAACATATTGTAGTTTTATTCGCACACTTTGCTCAGTTGTGCAAAATATTAATAATGGAAAAAAAAACCACTCAAAGGTTATAAATTAGATCTTTTATTCACATTTTTTTTTAAAGGAGTGCTCTGCTCTTTGTCGTGTATTTAAACATAGCACAGTATAAAAACAATTGCAAATATAATGGCAGTTGCTTCTCACATGATTTGTATTTTTACTTTTCATTCATTACTGTGCACCTGTAATGCACGAAACAAACTAATACATTTTGAGTAAGCTAATGGGCCAGGTGCTTGATGAGCCTGACCTTCCATGTAGTTAGTATTAATTACCCCTGTGAAGGACTGTTCAAAATCTTCTGATAAACTGGCTTCATAGCAGGCACTGTGTGTATGATGTGTATGTATATATGTGTGTGTGTGTGTGTATATATGTATATATATATGTATGTGTGTGTGTATATATAAAATACTTTATTCAGTTTCCTTTTCACTTCAAAACATCTTCAACCTCTGTATAGTTCAAAGGAAATACATTCTTTATTAGTTTAACAAAAATCTTCTCTTTTTGTATTGAAGCTTCTGCTTTGAAGGTGACTTGTCATGAAGATGAAAGCCTGCACTAGAATGGAATGCACAGAGAGCCAATGTTTAACAAGGCTGCCTGTGTTGACTCTGCATAAATAGCTAGTCCTTTTCTTCTAACAAGTAGCTGTTAATAACTGTGTGAATGTTGGCTCGTAGATGCATCATGAACACAGGTGCCGCGCTCCATTCCCAATTTACAGTATGTTGACCTTTGCTATAGCAGGCGTAAATTGTCAAATCTAAACCAAAAGGCCAGCAGGATTTTGGGATATATTTTATTGCCTAGTTTTCCACCATGTTTGAATAACTGTTCAGGAATTTGACGGCAAACACTACTGAGAGATTGTGGATGCTATTGTCCAAAAGGACCAGCGGCAAGTGCATGGCCACCAAATATAAAAAGCAATGCTCAAATTCAGGAGATACACAAGAGCAAAAACGAACATGATAATGTAACATTATCCTTGTAGATGACAGTCTTTGACAATGCTCTTTTAACTGCTATTGGCCACAATGTAAGAGTTGTCATAGCTGTATGTCAAACTATAGTACAGTTTACCGTAAAAATGGGGGTCAAAAGAGCTGCGTCTCTTGGCAACAATGTATCAAACTGTTTTTACGCTCATGTCAGCTGGCAAATATTTGGGTATTGTCAATGCGAGTGTTCAGCATCACCCTCTTTAAACGAGAATGATCACATTCTCCATCTTTTTCCGTCAGCTGGACACATTTTCCAGAAGCTTGATACCAAAAGGGAGGGTCTGACTCAACTGTGCTGCAAGTCAAGTAAATGGAATAAAGGGTGACGTATCGCATACCTGTCAGCTGTACTTATTAGCAGGTACTGCGACTGTCTTTATGCCTTGTACGTATTTAAACGAGCTGTACCTATTTCTGTCAGTGGTTGAAGTGCAGAGCCTTGATTTAATTAAGGCTTGCGGCCAGTGTGAAGCAAAGGGTGCGCGCACAGGCTTGGGTTAATCGCGATCAGATTTATCCTTCTGAATGCGCTTGTCCAGGGCGCGGGTGCGCGCGCACACGTGCCTGTGAGCTTGCTGCTTGCCGAGACTGTCAAATTTGATTTTTCTGTTCGCTGATGCGTCATGTGAGCGGTTCGCCCAATGAGAGTGAATCAGCTCCGTGACATCACGGCCGTGCCCCCGACATGCCTCCCTCGCGCAGCTAACAGGACAGAAATCGCTGGAGCAAAATGAGCGCCGAGCTTGAGCACTAGCGCGCTCTCATTCACTCTGGCCGCAGTCTAAAGCATCTGGGAGATGAATGTCTGATCTGATAATGATCAGCTGGTGAGTGGGAAATGAACCCCACTTCTCCTGTGGGCATATAAAAGTAGGTCTAGGTCGTGGTCGCAACCAAATCGCTGCCAGCGATTAGCTGCCACTGTCCCCCACATAGGGACATATTTCCTCTGGCCGTTTCGCCGCCAAGGTAAGCCACTAACCTTTGTCCTTACCCTATAAACCCTAATCTTAACCCCTAGTACAAACACTTCCCCCTACCCTAAAAACCTAAACCCCTTACCCCCTACCCTAACCACTAAAACCCATTAATGTATTTACCTTATTGGCGAAATGGCCGGCAAATTATGTCCAGCGGCAGCAGTGAATGGTCTCTCGGCGGCCAAATGCCGGGGTTGACGTTGACGTGGTTGTGGCAAAACGTCCGCAACAAAAAATGTATGATTCCGTATATAAGTATATACAAATACATCCAAAATACACATCTTCTTGGTAATATGACTTCTGTATATAGCATATTGCATGTGTTACAGAGCCTACTTAGGGGGTGTCACTTGCTTAAAAGCTCCTCTATCCTGACGTAGCGGACATAGCAAATAAACTGCACCTGTTTTCACGTGCCAAATATTGGATGATATGATATCAAGATGGTGAAATGGTCTCCAAAACAGAGCAAAAACTTTAATCTGCATTTATTTACACCAGCAACATATGTATACATCTTGCTTCGTGCATTTGGTGAAGATTTCTGTAGAGCAGAGGTTAACACAATCTAAATCTGGCAGATTTACTTGGTGCAAAGAGAAAATTAAAAAAAAAAAAAAGAACTGCGCATGCGCAACTTTTGATACATAACATTATGATATTGGAGTGACTTTCTCCTCCTCTAACCCCTCCAATAAACCCTCAATGGCACAAGTGGAGCAATTTAGCGCAAAATGACACAGAGTCAAGATACCGGAGCATATACCTGTTTTTGGTGTGATGCCCTAGTTTACAACACTTGATACACATCCCCTATTCGCACGTGCGAAACATGCACTGCAGGCTGGGGACATCGGGAGGCGATAGGTAGGCATGGCGTCATGCGAGTGGTTCGCCCTCATTGGCTGAACTGATCACGTGACGCGGCCGTCGCCCGAAAAAATCAATTTCTCAAATCTGTTTAAAATTTGTGCACTTGGATGCCGCGTCTGTCGTGTGCACCTCAATTGACACGAGTACTTTGTTTTATCGCGTGATTTCGCACACACGTGCACCGCCATTATAAGCAAGGCCATACACTTTAATGCAGCGGTGTGCAAACTGAGGGGAGCGACATTTTTTTGGGGGGCAAGGGCGGTTGCAGAGGTCCCGCGTTTTTCCCCAAGGCATTTAAATTAAATGCCGGGGGGGGGGGGGGCCGCGCGAGGACTCGGCAACCTCTACATACCGAGGTTCAGCCAGCTTCAGGACGCGTGACCATGGCAACGCAGCGTCGGTCATTTGACGCCGCACGAGGTAAGGGGGCGCACTGACAGAGGTGAGCAGGCGGGGGGGGGATGGGGATTTAAGGGCGCAGCAAATAAAGTTTGCCCACCCCTGCTTTAATGCAAACTACAGACAAGAACAGAAATGTTTACGTGAATTCTTGCCCCACAGACAATTCCTTACCTGATTCCGGATCTGTGTACTGGTTGCTGGCGTGAGATATTTATGCTCCAGATACCACGCTCTTTCTTGGTACGCCAGCTTGGTTCCATATAACAGGCAAAACTGCAAAATAAAAAGATAGATCGGTGAGACTTCAAAATACTTTACTGATTTATGTCTGGCACATGAAACCATTTTAGGAATTTGGTTTAATTTGACCCATTTGCTTGTAAATTGTACAGCACGTATAGGATAAAGCAAATAGATTTTCCTGGTGCATAGAGACAGCCATACATGACTGTATAGCCCGGGTCCCCCGTAAGCCCCTTACCTCCCGACACGAGTGCGCTAGGCAAGCGGGCAGGTCCTGGCAGTGTCAGGAAAGTTGCACAGGCAACCCATAGCAGGGTCCCGCCATGACTGTGATGCACACGCAGGCGCCGTGCAGTTGCGCATGCGCAGATCACATGCGAACAGACGGCCAATAGGGCTAATAGAAGCCCCTCTTTGAGAGATAGATACTTTTTGCACGCAGAGGAGCACGCCAGTTGGAGCTAAGACAAGGTTAGGGTAGGTTACGTAGGTGCAGAGCGTCTGTGATCCCTGCACAAGGCCAGAGACCCCCTAGGCCCCGACTAACTGTGATAGCTTGTGGCTGCTGCAGGAACCCCCATAGATAGGGACCCTGTCCTGTAGCTCAAGAGTGCGGGAATAGCCAGGACGCAGCTGCGACCTGGTCCTTGTCAATCCGGTACCGGATCATCATACCAATACATACAGAGACATTCTTCATGGTGGAACCGTCCACGCGGAACACCACCCAACATAGAGGCGGAGGTTTTGCAGATGACATGGCTGGATCTGTGGATCCTACCTTACTGTATCAGCTCAACCGGGTGTTGGAGCACTGGCAGGTACCTCACCTCAACAAGTGCACCAACTGTACACACGCTAGTGGGGCAGCGCTGTCTCACACACTTGGGTGGGAATTGCTACTTGGGGACACCAGGGTGCTTGGGCCCCCATCCTGCATGACCCCCTGATGGTGTGCTATATGGGTCTCCCTGTACCCCGCCTCCCCATACCTGCAGGACCCCCTGATGCTGTGCTGTGAGGGAGACAGCACAGACACTACCCGCATGCTGCTGCTGGCCGGGGCTCGGGTGAGCCTGGTGGATTCGCTGGGGCACGACGCTTTGCACTACAGCAAAGCCACGGGGAACAGCCAGGGGAGGTGAGCTGCGGCGATCGGGGGTGGGGGGAGCCGGCGGGGAGGTGAGCTGCGGTCTGAGTGTGGCTCCCGATTTAAAAAAAATCTCCATTCTTTTTATTTTTTTTTAACATTCAATGTTTTATTGCTAACGGACACATACACACACCATGTGGGAATTGAACATGAATAGATTTTATATAATACACATGCAGAAATCAAACCCAGGACATTTCATATGCTAGTACCAATTCCCTATCTGCTACGCCACAGGATTACCGATCCTTCAGGTACTCTACTTACAACTTTAGTCCAACCTGAAAAGGTTCCATTTATGACCACTCTCTGTTGTCTGTCCTTCAACCAGTTTTCAACCCAGGTGCAAATATTTTTACCGAGAAGAATTTACTTTATTTTGTACACCAACCTCTAGTGTGGCACCATATCAAAAGCCTTTGGAAAATCTAAATAGACCACATCAACTGCATTTCCTGGTCTAAATTCCTACTTACCTCCTCAAAGAAACAAGTAAGATTAGTTTGGCACGACCTATCCTTCATAAATCCATGCTGACTATTACTAATAATGTTGTTATCCATTAGGTATTGCTGAATATTATCCCACTAAACCTTCAATTAGCTTCCCCACAAATTAAGTTAGGTTTACAGGTCTGTAATTTCCGATTGTGATCTGGCTCCCGTTTTTAAATCTAGGCACCATGTCTGCTTTATGCCAATCTTGTGGTACTGAGTCTGTGGAAATAGCGTATTGGGAAAAGAAATATAATGGTTTGGCTATTACTGAATTTGGTTAATTGAGAACCCTTAAGTGCATGCCATCAGGGCTAGGTGCTTTATTTACTTAAATCTATCAAGCTGCCTGCGCAATCCTTCCTCAATTAACCAAATGTTCATTAATATAGAGGTTGTGACTTCCTCCTGTTGCAATATTTGTGCAATTGACTCCTTGGTAAACGCAGAGGCGAATAATGTATTTAATACCTCCTCCTTATCTCCAATAATTCACCTGCCCATCTCACACTCAAAGTGTCCTATATTTTATTTTCTAATCTTTTGTTATTAATGAAGACCATTTTAGGGTTAGTTTCTAATACAATCCTTTTTCGTTTACATTTTTGCTAATCTACTGCCCCTTTTGTTACATTGCTTAGAATTCTGATATGATGCCTCTGTTCTTTCTGAATTTAAGAATCGAAACGCCTGCCTAATCCTTTTCATTTCCTTCCCAACCTGTTTATTTAGCCACATTGGTTTAGACTTGTTTCTTTTATATTTATTACCCAAGGGTATACACTGACATTTTTATTTATCCAACAACGTTGTAAAGACTACCCATTTATCTTACACATTTTTTTCCCCTGCAAGAATGTCATCCCAATGTATTCCTTACTTCAGGGATGCGCAAAGTGGGGGGAGCACGCAAGGCCTCTGTATATTCCTTACCTGGTCTCTGGCGGCTTCGGGTAACGCATCGCCATGGCACCGCGGAGTCAAATGATGCTGCAGGGTCAAATGGCAATGCGTTGCCAGGGGAACGCGACACTTATGTCATATGATGCCACTGATGCCGGAGAAAAGGTAAGATGGGGGAGGGGAAAGGGGGTGCGAACAGAGGGGGAGAGAAGGCAGGGGGGTGCAAAGACAAAAGTTTGCACACCCTTGCCTTGGTTTATTAAAATCTGCCTTTCTAAAATGTAAATGTAAATATAATATGGCTTTTGATCATTTTGTTCAAATAATACCATGTTATGTTCATTTTCTCCCAAATGCTCCCTAACTTTAATATTTGTTATTACTTCTACATTGTTTGATATTACCAAATCCAGTATTGCCCCCTCTCCTGGTTGGTTCCTAATAATAATTTGGGTCATGTCATTATCATTTAGCACCCCCAAAAACTATTTCCTTTACTTGTAATGCTAATCTCATTGCTCTATTCCCTTGATAATTAAAACCACCCATTATGCAAACATGACCTGGTTTTGCTGCCTTCTCCATTTGCAAAAGTATTTTGGCTTCCTCAATCCCACAGACATTTGGTGGTTTATAGCATATCCCTACAAACATTTTCTATGTACTTTTACCTTCAGTGAAAAGTTTCTACATTTTCATCAATCCCTTCATAAGCATCTTCCCTTAGAATCGGTTTAACCTATAAACACACTCCAACTCCTCTTCTATTTGCTTGTGTGAGGATTGGACCTAGGTCCCGCCCCGTGACGCGTTGGGTGATGCCTCTCTCACGTGCAATGCGCGCAAGCGGCGCAATACTACTGCCGACACCGGACCTAGGCTCCGCCCCCGCACTGCCTTCCGCAACGAAATGGTGGACGCTCCTGTCTCCAGTATACGGCGGCGCCGCATTTCCAGAAGTACACGAGGGGTTAATGCTGTCAATTACTCCTCACCTGCACTTCCCCCCTCCCCTGCCTATCAGTGGACTGAATATGTCTAAGGGGCGGTTCTCTTTCGTTACCTTGCAGTTGTGTGCTGCCTTTACCATTGGCTGCTTGCCCTTTAAGTACTGAGCCGGGCCTCCCACAAACTGGCTGAGCATAAACTCTTGTTTGTGTACCCGTGCGTTGCTGTTACTGTACCTTGCCTGACCTTTCGTTGTGACCCCTGCTCGTACCTGGACTTCTCTCTTCTGTGTCCCTGGACCTCGGCTCGCTTCTGGACTCCCGCTATCTCCACGGCTACGGATTACGACTACTCTTCTCTCTCCAACCCCTGACAACGGCAAGTACCACGACTGAACTGAACTCTCCTACCCTGACTTGGCTACACGAACCTGACTCTGCAATCCGGACCTGGTCCCGCAGTTGTAGGGCGGTGGTTCTATACATCCCCACCTCAGCCCCACGGTCTAGTCTCGTTTGTGGTGCGCACACAGCCTGATTCTGACAAAAAAGGGAATAACCCTCTAAATTAATTGCCCAGTCATGAGTTTCATCCCACCATGTTTCAGTAATGCCTATGATATCATATTGCCCCTTCTAGCTATTAATTCAAGCTCCCCCATTTTAATCGGTCAGGCTTCTTGCATTAGCAAGCATGCATTTCAGGATTTTACCAGTCTGCAGTATTGTATACAGGCATACCCCACATTAACATACGCAATGGGACCGGAGCATGTATGTAAAGCGAAAATGTACTTAAAGTGAAGCAGTACCTTTTTTCCACTTATCGATGCATGTACTGTACTGCAATCATCATAAACGTGCATAACTGATGTAAATAACACATTTGTAACATGCTCTATAGTCTCCCCGCTTGCGCACAGCTTCGGTACAGGTAGGGAGCCGGTATTGCTGTTCAGGACATGCTGAAAGGCGCATGCGTGAGCTGCCATTTGCCTATTTGGCGACATGTACTTACTCGCGAGTGTACTTAAAGTGAGTGTCCTTAAAGCGGGGTATGCCTGTATCTTATCCTACCTTTCTACTTTTGAAATAAAATGCATATAATATAATGGAAAGGGTGGATGGAAAACAAAGTGATGCAATTGGGAGGAGTGAGAAGAACTAGTAACTTGCCTAGGGCCAAATATACTCTTACAGCGGTATACTTAGTCTTTTATGCTGTACCAGTTTGATACGCAAATTGTGATATGTCATTATAATATTTATTCCAAAGGCTGGTATAATATTAACAGCGACTCCCCTTTGGGCTAAATTATATTACTGGATGGTAACTACAGTAGGGATTAAAACACCACTAACTGATCATCCTGCACGTTTAGTTTAAATCGATAAAAACTGGAAATGAAGCATTATTTCCCTCCTCTTGTAGTAGCCCAGCCACAGGTAGGGGGCAAAGGCAACACAAAGGGAGAACACAAACGAACAAAAAGTGCACCGATAAACACCACATTTAAATGTGTCCAGGGGCGACACTAATCACCATTGGGCCCTGGTACAAGCTTTCCCCCCCCCACTACCCAGGGCCCTACTTGTGGGGCGGGTCATTACTTGGCAGCAATGGACAGAGCCCACCCAAGCGGTGATTGCAAAAGTTGGGCTACCAGTAGGGCCTAACTTTCGTGTTAGGACCACATGAGTGGGGCTCTCTCCGCTGCCGTCAGGTAAAGTCTCGCAATACAGGTAGGGCCCAGGGAGGGGGCGTGGGAAGATTGGGGGCGCCCTTTAGAAACACTGTTCCGGTTGAGAAAAATAAGTGCCGAAACAGCGGTACAACGCATGGAGGATTGGCCCCTAAAGATGGTCGGGCCCTGATGCAGCCGTTCCATATGGTAGTCCCACGGCTGAATGGGTCGCCGTTTTGATGGTTAAAACTGATAAAAATGGATTTGTAGAAACCTCCCCCCCAACCAATTTTACATCAAAATTAAACACAGAAAACAGGAACCCCTAATGGTAACCCATGCTTGCCCGGGTTCATGTACAATTGAAGAGTAAAGTAAAATGACTAACTGCCTTATATTTTAGCCAATATTCCTATGTCACAATAGTAACAGATGTTTTACTTTTCAATTGTAATATATTTCCAGTAACAAGGAAACTGAATTAGGGAAACGTGTGCAAGTTAATCCCTGACGAAGCCATTCTTTTGGTGAAACGCGTAGGAGGAGGAGTTCCAGTGGTTTACGTTTTAGTTGGGTGGCCACACACTTGTCTTGTGTGCCCCCAGATGCGTAGCAGCCTGTTTTCAAGCCTGACTCAATAGGACACAAGCCGCATCTCGTTCCTAACATCCTTGTGCAGTGTTATGCTCCAGCGTCATACCGGTTGAGACGCTGGAGATTGGCAGTCTGATGTCATTTCCTGTGAGCCTCGTGAGGAGACACCCAGCATCAGCCAGCCGTAGGAGCAAGCAGCGTTGAAGCAAGGGAGCAAGCCGACTGAGGCAACCACCCCAGGAGACGCTCCCCAGCTGAGCAGCAGAAACAACCCGGCAATCATTTGGCAAGCTGAGTTTCATCCTTTTTCTTCTCAAACACCATAGGCTCGAAGACACCGAGCTGAGCGGCAGCAAGCTAGCTCAGCTCCACAAGAAAGGGGAAAAAAACGGCGCCCACGCCGACGGGAGCATCTCCCAGAAAACCCCTGGCACTGGGACGCAATTCGGGGCACTGGACCCTGCTTCTGCGGGCAGATTCAGGGTTTTCCGGAGCCGGAGAGGCCCCTAAGAGCTAAGGTTTCTCTCCGTGGGTCCCACAGTAGAGCTCCCAAAATGGCCGCTGGACTAACAGCGTCGCACTAACCCGCGACCCACCGCACCTCCAAGAGCTCCAGACGGAGAGGAGGGACGAGCCCACGCAGAGGAGCTACCCATAACGCAGGAGCAAAGGGGCACGAGCTGCAGACACACCTGCACAGCAGTGGTGGGGTAAGCGGGGGAGGAGGAGGGGACAGAGGAGTGGAGAGCTTCACCTCCACTGACACCCTACCTTCAGTACAGCTGAGCAGGCCTGAGTAATACTCAGAGCACAAACATTGGTCCCACTGATCCCTGCAGTGTGATATACCCGGAGTCCTGGGCTGTGGCTCCTCTCCCCCCCCCACAATACAACCAGCCAGACAGACTTAAAAAAAAACAACACAGCGTGAAGTGCATCCACTTCCCCCCACTCTATACCAGCACAGCAACTGCAGCAATACTATATACTGTTGGCACCAGATAGACATAACGATTAACAGCTGTCAGCCAGAGACTTTGGGCTCACACAACTGTGCCACTTTAAACCTGCACAAAGTTTTGCAGCAGATCAAGCCATAAGACTACATAAGAAAAAATCACTTTAAAATGGCTGCCACGTCCACGGATGCAGGGGATGGGGGCTGCTGAACTACTGCAGCCCTGCAAAGTGTTGCTGAGGCAGGACGGAGGCCACAAAACAAGGGACCTGACAGACCTGCCTATGCACAAAAGTCCCACAGAAGGCCAATTAGACCCTCACTCAAAATAATTAAAGGCTGAGCCCAAAGGGGGGGGGGGGGCCTCTGGTGTCGCCAACCGGTATGGCAGTATAGGAAGGGAGCACCAGGAGCCCGCACGGATAAAGTGATAAGTAAGCAACTTACGGCCCAAAACTTGCTATAATTTGGCAGAAGAAACCCCCAACATGTCCCGAGGAGGAAAAACACAAACCTCGAAGGGAGTTAACAAGTATTTTTCGCCAGCGCCACGAGGGTCGGGGACCCAACCTGTCGAGCAAGATCGCACCGAAGCTCAAAGAAAAGATTCAAGGAGGATGACGGAGGGATCCGCGGCAGAAGGAAATATCACCCGAGCATTTCTAGAGGAAATGCTGGAGGGAATGCTGTCATCCTCTCATGCAAATTATACAGATCCCTCCAGCAGGACTTTAAAAATCTTGCCTCCGAGTTCAAGGAGGAGATTGGCAGCCTCACGAGGAGAACAGCAGACCTGGAGAACAGGTTAGATGCGGCCCTCCACGCGCAAACAGAGGCAGACGAGGAGATTATTCGCCTCGGCACCGAGGTTTCCTGCCTAAAAGAGAGTCTGGAGGATCAGGAGAACCGGGACCGTATGCAAAACCTGAGGATCTGCAATGTCTCTGAAGAGGTTCGTCCTGACCACCTTAGGCCCTATCTGATGGATCTTTTCAAGAGTGTCTGCGACGGTCTGGAGGAGAAAGACCTGGAGCTGGACCGAGCTCATCGCGCGCTGGCTCCCAAATCAGGCGACCCAAAAAGAAGAAGGGACGTGATTGTGCGTATGCACAGTTACTCCACTAAGGAAAAAATAATAACAGCCTGCAGGGACAAAAACGTGATCGAGTTTCAAGAAGAACCCCTACAAATTTTCAACGACCTCGCTAGGGCAACTGTTGAGAGGCGCCAAGCGTTAAAACCTCTAACTACGCTACTACGAGAAAAAGGTATAAACTACAGATGGGGATTCCCGTTTCGGCTAATTGTGACGAGAAACGACAACTATCCATCAGACAACCGGAAGACATGCCACAATTCGCACGCGAGCTTGGGGTTGAACTTCCGGCCCCACAGAGATCGGACTTGCCGGACTCTCGGCGACCGGACCGCGGGGGGGTCCCCATCAGGGCTTCAGAGCGACTGGTGGACCAAAATGCCCAGAAGAACCAACTGCCCGACCGGGAAGTTTGAGAGACCCGTCGACCTCCTCAAAAGCTGGCTTTTGATTGCTGAGACCACCTCCGCAGCGTGAGAAGGCTGAGGCAGGGGTCACCTGCCCTGAAGATATGGGAGAGGCGCTCCAGCAAGGCCAGTGGCGGGATCGCTGATGGATGCGGGAGCCATTATCCTGTTTATGTTGGGTGCACTGGGTGGGGGAGGGGGTTGGGTTTCGGGGCTGTTGGGGGCCTCCAGTGTTGGATCTGGGGGGTGGGGGAGAGCTGATGGGGAGCTGCAGAGGCCTACCGGGGAGCCCAGGAAAAGAAGAACCGCAGGGCACATACCCGGTTAGAGCGAGGAGATCTGAACGCTATCATCAAGCACAGGTCAGAAGTGGGCTTTCAGGGGACAGGACTTTTAAGCCTGACTTGAACACTCCCCCCCCCCCCTGTGTATGCCATAGGGCGCGGACTCCAAACCCACCCTAAATTAATAACACGCCTGGGCCACCACTAGTTCTGGCTCTGTTTGGCCAACACGGGAAGATCCCGTGACCCTCGGGCTCTCCCCGGTTAATACGCTCCTCCTAGAAGTAATTGACAGGAGTCCCCCCTGCCTAGTTTCAAAAAGTTTAATATTTAATCATTCATACACGATCTTGGTCTACTGAAAGGCAGGATAAACGGTTTATTTTATATCCTTGTTGTATTCGCTCCTCCTGTGTCCCAGTCCTCATGTTAGGTAGATCCAACTTGCAATTGTCCGTGGTCGGTTTACAGTACGGGAAACCCGCTCGCTGAAGGGCGGTGAAAGAAATTTCCCAGTTAATTTTGTTATGTAATTATAAAAGTTGTGATAATTTCTAAAAAAAAGTGTTAGAAGAAGTGAAGAAGTGGACCCTGAATATTTATCCTCAATAATATTAGGTGGAAACATAAATATGGTATTAAACCCTGTTGAAGATTAATTGCAGCAAGTAGGTTGAACTGCCCATTTAACCCTTTGGGTGCCCTCTAGATGCTATATAGGGTGTGCCATAACATAGAAAAAAGGTTGATCGATGCGGCAACCACTCAAAAGGGACTGGGATTCACCAGAATGGATTAAAAACAGGAGATATTTATTGAACTACATAAAGGGAGCACTCAGGACAAACGAAAATGGGGAAACCTCCTCCCACGCGTTTCGGGCATAGACTGCCCTTTCTCAAGGAGTGCCATAACATAGTAGGTATTTAATGGAGACAACTTGCAGCCCACAATGTTCTGGGATCCGTGAGTAACACGAGGGGATCACAATTACGACTCTGCAGAATCATTCAGTACACATGGGTTACCCCAAGTCTTTGCGATGAAACAGGACAGCAACCTTACACCCATCAGTATTATAAACTAGCTCCAACGCTGTGCCGGCACCTACATGTGCGGGTCATGTGACATCATGTGACCCCACAGCGTCATTTGACGCACGTTACCCATGGTGACGCGTTCGTCACATGACCCGCAGCGTCATTTGATGCCGCGTTGCCATGGCGACACGCCTAGAAGATGATAGAACCCCGGTAGATTGAGGTTGCAGAGGCCTCGCACAGACCCCCAGCATTTAACTTAAATGCCTCGAGGAAGAGCGCGGGGCCGCTGCAACCGCCCTCTCAACAGAATCCCGCGCCCCCCAGTTTGTGCACTCCTGCTTTAGACTCACGAGGAAGGAGCGAGACCTAAAAGAAAAAGGACTGGATGAGGACCTCATAAAAGACCCTGAAAATACCCTCAAAGACCCATGTACAATGAACATAGGAATATACAAAATGTGAGTAAAATTTGCACACAAATTTTGTATAAAACTTTTAATTTCAACTACAAGCCGAAGTTAATTCTCTCTCTTTGTCAAAGCGCCCAACATGCGCGAAACGCGTCAGAGTATCGTTGCCCATCATATCCCTGATGTCACCCTTTCAATAAATTGTTTTTAATTTATCTAATGTGCTGAGCTCCATAATTTTTCCCTGCAAAACAGCATCAAACCATCACACTCCCACCACAGTGGGGATGAGGTTTTTCTGTTTGAACGCAGTGTTTGGTTTTTGCTAAACATGCCGTTTCTCATTGAGGCCATAAATAGGGTCACTGTTACAGGGTACATGCAACTACACACGCGGGTTTCTTGACAAGGCTTATTTATTTAGCCTTAAAAGATATACAGCACACAAAAGAAAAATAGCTTTTCATCAGCAACAAAAGAAAAATGGCCTTTCTTCAGCAGACAAACAAAAACAGTTTCTCTTTAGCAGACAGTGTATAAATCAGGCAGTTACCCTTTCTATGCAGGGGTCAGACAGTTCACAATTCATCTACTTTGCTAATCAGACCTTGTATCAGGAAATCTCTTCAGCAGCTTACTCCTCTCTCCTCAACAGCCAGGCTCCATGTGTCTACAGCCTGGGTTTTAACACACCTTGATTAGGCAGCTGGGATCCAACTAATTGTCCTGAGGTTCCCAGCTGAAGTTAACCTAGTCAGTGCTGCACTGCAGACTATACATAGGTTTTCCAGGCATATAACTGGTGGCTTTTATTTACCCTGTCACATTCCTCCCCTGTTAGTGTGTGGCTGGGGCTACGCATGGCTGAAGCCCGACCATCCACCCCTTCTCTAAAAAAGAAGTCAGCATTTGCGTTCTCTTTTCCCGGCCTATGCTGAATCTCAAATGAGAAGGGTTGGAGGGCCATATACCACCTAGTCAATCTAATAACAAAAAAAGACGGTGTAAACAGCGCTCAAAATAAATAATTGTTAATAAAATAATATAATAATCACTGGCAGCCAGGTAAAAACTGACAGTACAGTCAGTAAGTGAATACAAGAAAAAAAGAAAATACCGGCGCCACAAACCAATATATATAAGTCCAAACCATGTGGTGTAAAGTCCAAATGAATCCTATTAAAGCTGGTAAATGAAGGATCTCATGTCCATGGAGTGCAATACATGAAAAGAAAAAAGAAAAGAGAAAAGCAAATTATGGTGCAGTATGCCAACAATGACAGCTAAAAACAAACAAATAAACTACACAAGACAAACAAGACAAACAAACACTTTAGCAAGGCTCAGTAAAAGTCAAAGCTTGTTTAATACTGGCTATTAATGTGGATACAATCACGCCTCCGGAGGGGTAAAATTAAAACCCTACTCACAGAAAGCTGGATAAAGCAGGCAAACCGACAACGATCGTGCTGGAGGATATCCAAGATGGCGGCCGGAGTGTCCTCTCCGGCGTCCCCACGTGACAGGGGTGGAAGGTGAGTCTCACGATTCACGGGATTATCGGGCGGATATGACGTCACGCTACTCAATAGTCCCCAGCGCTGACTTTCTCCTTCGCCTGGCTCCCACAGCTACAACACGGCTCCACTCTCTGCACTGCCAAATGCTTCCACAAACCAGTCCAAAGCTCCAATGAACTCAAATCTTCCCGACGCGTTTCGTGCGCATGCGCGCACTTCTTCAAGGGATATGATATCCAGCACGATCGTTGTCGGTTTGCCTGCTTTATCCAGCTTTCTGTGAGTAGGGTTTTAATTTTACCCCTCCGGAGGCGTGATTGTATCCACATTAATAGCCAGTATTAAACAAGCTTTGACTTTTACTGAGCCTTGCTAAAGTGTTTGTTTGTCTTGTTTGTCTTGTGTAGTTTATTTGTTTGTTTTTAGCTGTCATTGTTGGCATACTGCACCATAATTTGCTTTTCTCTTTTCTTTTTTCTTTTCATGTATTGCACTCCATGGACATGAGATCCTTCATTTACCAGCTTTAATAGGATTCATTTGGACTTTACACCACATGGTTTGGACTTATATATATTGGTTTGTGGCGCCGGTATTTTCTTTTTTTCACCTAGTCAATCTAGCATTGGAATCCTTCATGCTATTTAACCACTTCAGTAGAGCATGATCCGTCACCAAAGTAAAATGGACTCCTGCCAGGTAATGCCTCAAAGCCTCGATTGCCCACTTTACTGTGAGGCACTCCTCAATCACTGAGTAGTTTTTTTCCCTTGGGAACAATTTCCTACTCAGGAAAAGGATAGGATGTTCAACTCCCTCAAACTGTTGTGACAAAACTGCCCCTAGCCCTATCTCTGTTGCATCTGTTTGCACTATAAAAGGGCTGTTGAAGTCTGGGCTTCGAAGGATGGGACCCTCTGATAAAAATGTGTCTATGTCCTCAAAGGCTCTCTGACAATCCCTTGACCACACCACTTGTGTAGGGGCACACTTTTTTGTGAGGTCCGTTAAAGGGGCTGCCACTTCGGAATAGTTGGGGATGAACCGCCGGTAGTACCCTGCTAAACCCAGCAGAGAGCGTACCTGCGTTTTTGTTTGGGGGGTTGGAACTTCTTTCAGGGCAGCTACCTTGTCGGCTAGTGGCCTTACTTTTCCACCTCCCACTGCATACCCTAAGTATTTGGTTTCCGCTTTACCCAAGGCAGATTTCTTAGGGTTGGCTGTGAGCCCTGCCTCTTTTAGAGATTTGAGGACCGCTTTCAGCCTATTTAGATGGGCCCGCCAGTGTTTACTATAAATGACAATGTCATCTAGGTAGGCTGCGGCATAATTCCTATGGGGCCTCAGTACCTTATCCATGGGTCTCTGAAATGTGGCTGGGGCTCCATGCAGTCCAAATGGCATTGTCACAAACTGGTATAAACCCATGGGAGTGGCTACTTGCTCCGCCGTTGCTGTTCTCAGGGGGAACGCCTCAGGATACCTTGTTGCATAGTCAACTATTACAAGGATAAACCTGTGTCCTTTCGCAGAAGGTTCTAGACGTCCTACCAAGTCTACCCCAATCCTCTCAAACGGAACTGACACCAAGGGTAGAGGAACCAAAGGGGCTGGTTTTTGTCCTTTTGGACTAGATAGCTGGCACTCCGGACATGCTGCACATAGCTTAGCAATATCACTATGCATCCCTGGCCAATAGAATCGGGATGAAATACGGTCCAATGTTTTATCCCTGCCCAGGTGACCACCCCAAGGGACAGTATGGGCTAGAGTGAACACAGATTTAACAAACGCCGTGGGAACCAATATCTGTCTGGTGACCTCCCCTGTTTGTGTCTGCCTATTCACCCTATATAGGATATCCTTTGATAGCTCAAAATGGGTGAATACTATCACCCCCTGTGCATCTAAAATCTGTTCATCAATTTTCACCACCTTGTCATACTGTCTAGCAAGGACTGGGTCTTCCCTTTGCTTCTGGCGAAAGTCAGGGAGGTACAGGTCTGGTAAATCTCCAGGGCCCATATCCCCCTCCCTTTGGCCACCCCCAGCCATCACTTATGACCTCTGACTACTAGAATGGTCACCTTGAGACCCAGATTTCTGCAACCAGTCCTGTTTGTCCAAGCGTCTTTGCTTCCGAGTCTTTTGAACCCGGTGTCTACTGGGAAAAAGGTCTGCCGAGAAGGGGAACAGTTTGCCAGGGTTCTCCTGAGCCCTAGAAGGAGGCTCCTCGTGAAAGACTGGGGCCATTAGGTCCGAAAAGAAAGGCCAGTCCCGACCGAGCACAACGGGGGCAGGGAGCCAAGGAGCGACTCCTACTTCGAGGTAAGCCTCCTGACCTTTTACCTGTAGCCGGATTTTGGCCGTCGGATAGCGTTTTACATCGCCGTGTATACATTCTATGCTCCATGGGGAGTCAAAAGAACACACGTTGGGCGGTAACAGTTCTTGGAGGACCAGAGTTTTCCCAGTGCCCGAATCTACAAGGGCCTGGACAGTTTTTCCCCCAATCAGGCCTGGAAGTAGCCAGGGCTTGTAATTTTCCCCAGTAAAAGCCGAGGCGACGGTTCTGCTGAATGAACAATCCATCAGTGGAATTCCACATTCCGGTGGCCTTGTTCTCCGCAGGCGGAACATGGAGAGGGTTCCCTCGCAGGAGGGGGCTGTGGATAGCGCTCCGCTGGACCGGATACTGGAGACCAAGCATCTGGTGGGTCCTGTGGGCGACGTCCTCGGAAGTTCCTCTCATTTTGCGACGAGCCGACATCCGAAAGGAGATGAGGGTCTCTGCGGGGACCAGCATTTGGACTCCGTCCTTGCTGGAACGACTGCTCCTTCCGTTGGACTTGGGGGTTCCGTGACGGGCCGTAGGTTCCCCATTGATCCGACCTCCCTCTTTGGGCGTCCGCAAGTGCCGGTGGAGTCGGGTCTAGGACACTCGCCTGCTGCTCAGCCCCAAGGAAGTTCTCCATGAGTCGGACCGCCAAAGCTAGGGTTTCAGCAGCGTGGCGTTTTACCCACGAGCGGGCGGAAGGGGGTATTATTTGTAGACATTGTTCCAAAACCACCTGCTCAAGAATTGCCTCCTTAGTGCACTCCTCGGGTTGTATCCAGCGCGTACACAAGTCCAATAATCGCTGAGCGAGGACCCGGGGTCTCATCTTAGCGGTGTACTTCATGTTCCGGAACTGCTGCCGGTAGGTCTCAGGGGTCAGACCTAAGTGATCCAGTATGGCAGCTTTTACTTGTCGGTAGTCCATTGCCTGATCTGTAGGGAGGCCCCGATATGGGGCCTGGGCTTCTCCTATGAAGAGCGGGGCCAAAGCAGTTGCCCAGCGATCTGTAGCCCAGCCCTGAGCTTCGGCAACTCTTTCAAAAGTCAGTAAAAAAGCCTCTGGATCCTCGTCCGGAGCCATTTTCCCCAGGAGTATCGGGGGTCTGCTTGCAAGTTCTGGATTGGCAGACCCCTGGAATTGGGTCAGCAGCTTGGCCATTCGCTCCTCGTGTGCTGCCTGCTGCTGGGTTAGGAGCTGGCTTTGCTGCTGCAAAAGTCTTTCATCTCTCTCTGCTTGCAGCCGGGCCTGCTCCTGCATTAACTGTCCCTGCTGTTTGGTCTGCTCGCACAAAAACTCTTTAAATTTTTTTTCCATTTTTTTCATTCTTGTGTGTATGTATGGCCCTTTAACTGCAGGGGCCTTTCAAAATCCCACTTCTGACACCATATGTTGCAGGGTACATGCAACTACACACGCGGGTTTCTTGACAAGGCTTATTTATTTCGCCTTAAAAGATATACAGCACACAAAACAAAAATAGCTTTTCATCAGCAACAAAAGAAAAATGTATTTTCTTCAGCAGACAAACAAAAACAGTTTCTCTTTAGCAGACAGTGTATAAATCAGGCAGTTACACTTTCTATGCAGGGGTCAGACAGTTCACAATTCATCTACTTTTCTAATCAGACCTTGTATCAGGAAATCTCTTCAGCAGCTTACTCCTCTCTCCTCAACAGCCAGGCTCCATGTGTCTACAGCCTGGGTTTTAACACACCTTGATTAGGCAGCTGGGATCCAACTAATTGTCCTGAGGTTCCCAGCTGAAGTTAACCTAGTCAGTGCTGCACTGCAGACTAGACCTAGATTTTCCAGGCATATAACTGGTGGCTTTTATTTACCCTGTCACAGTCACCTTTGACTCTTCTGTCCAGAGAACATTACTCCGGAAGTTTTGTGGATCATCTATGTGCTTTTTGGTATCTCTCAGACAGGCAGTAATGTTCTTTTTAGAGAGAAGTGGTTTCCTCCTGGCTATCCTTCCATGAACACTATTGTTGTTCAGTCTTTTTCTGATAGTTGAGTAATGAACACTCACATTAGCCAAGGCGAGAGTGGCCTGCAGATCTTTGAATGTTACTCTGGGGTTCTTTGTGACTTTATGGATGATTTGCCAGGTTGTTCTTGGAGAGATTTTGGTGGGACGACCACTCCTGGGTAGCGTGACTGTGGTCTTGAACTTTCTCCATTTGTAGACTATCTGTCGGACAGTGGATTGGTGGAGCCCCAAAACCCCAAATTGATTCATCATTTTGTTTAAAAAGACATGGAATTGGTTAATATAATCCCTATTGGATATGTAAGAAAAAAATGGTTTTGATTCAAGAAGGTCATCATAGAAAAACTATGCAATTTCCGTAATTATCATTGGCGTTCACAAACTGTTTTGTGTGTATGTATGTACAGTATGTAGTGACGTCATCAGGAAGGGACTGATGGGAGCTGGGTATCATTGGTGTATTGTATCTTCTATCCGATTGCCACGGGCTTACTTCTTTCAAGCTACTGTACGGTTTTGCCTTTGTCTCTGTTTGCTGCTGGCTATCACACTGTGTGTGTTGTATTTGTTAACTGTTGTCTCTGCACCAGCTTGCACCGCTGTGTGCTATTAGTGTGAATCGTGTATGCTGACTGAGTGCTGTGCATTAGTTACATTGTTTTATGAGCTCTCACAGACACAGACAGCACTTATACACACCGCAGTTACATTCAAGTGCTAGTTTATCACATTGTAGCAGCGTGCAAAGTATTATTGGACTTTAGTTACTATTGTATCTAGTTGCAGTTATATTTATTTATATGCTGTGTATATTATTGTCATCTTGCATAGAATTAATCCACTTACCACCAACCTATGATTGTGTTGTGCCTACAGTGTAGACATTATGCTCAAGTGATCAAGAACACCAGTATATTATAACAGGTATATCACTGTTTGGCACCACACTAAACAATCATAGGTTGGCTTGATCGGTATGCTATGCTGGATGCCGCACAACATATGTATATCAGCAACTGATACCATAGTTTAATTAGTGGTGGCTATCCTGAGATACTACGCCCTATCTTAATAGGTGACTTTAGGTGTTTATATAGCCTATTTGCCTTGTTCAACTTTAGGTAAATTTCATTTGTGCTATACACCTTGAGCTCAAACCTACCTCCCCATCATCCTTCCCTTTTAATTACATTTTGTGTTTATAATTATATTTGTGCATGTAGACTTTATTTTAGTAAGATACCTATTAAATGTTAAGTTTTAACCGCCCCGGAGTGCACTCATAAATGAGCTTCTAGTTAGAGTGTGGAGGTGTCAATACACTTCTACTCTCTAATTCTTGTTAATACACTATTATCAGCTCATCAGCTGCACCCAACGCCAAACTAGGCGTTCATGGGCACACTCAAATTTACTATTACATTGTTACTTTAGTGAGCTGTATATCCTGTTTGTGGCTTTTTGGTATCTCTCAGACAGGCAACAATGTTCTTTTTAGAGAGAAGTGGTTTCCTCCTGGCTATCCTTCCATGAACACTATTGTTGTTCAGTCTTTTTCTGATAGTTGAGTAATGAACACTCACATTAGCCAAGGCGAGAGTGGCCTGCAGATCTTTGAATGTTACTCTGGGGTTCTTTGTGACTTTATGGATGATTTGCCAGTTTGTTCTTGGAGAGATTTTGGTGGGACGACCACTCCTGGGTAGAATGACTGTGGTCTTGAACTTTCTCCATTTGTAGACTATCTGTCGGACAGTGGATTGGTGGAGCCCCAAATCCCCAAATTCATACATAATTTTGTTTAAAAAGACATGGAATTGGTTAATATAATCCCGATTGGATATGTAAGAAAAAAATGGTTTTGATTCAAAAAGGTCATCATAGAAAAACTATGCAATTTCCGTAATTATCATTGGCGTTCACAAACTGTTTTGTGTGTATGTATGTACAGTATGTATGTATGTATGTGTGTATGTATGTGTGATTGTATATGTATATTGTGATACAATCAGGTATCTCTAGGTGCTGGAACAGTGTAGTAAGTGTGCTTTCCAGCTCAGAGAGTTAATCCTCCTTAGAAGTAGTTAGTTCAGCTAATGCCAAATTGAGAAGGCTGAACTCCTGATTGCTCATGGAGTTTTTATTAGTCAGGAAGTGACTACAGAAAAGCTGCCATGCTGCCAGAGAGACAATTCTGAGTCACAGAGAGGGAGAGATAGAGAGAGAGAGAGAGAGAGAGAGAGAGAGATAGAGAGAGACTGTTTTCCCCAGAGAAGGGGAGAGATAGAGAAGTGCTCCCCAGCAAGTAAGGCTGGCACAGTTCCTTGGACCAGCTGGATGGTGACCGCGGAGTCTGCTGGGTTTGAATCTCAGAGGAAAGAAGAAAGGACGCAAGGCAGCTATGAAGCGGGGACGTCAGCTCCAATGGACTAAGATAAGCAAAACACTTTATTGTTGTGTGAGGAGACTGTGTACATTGTTGCATATGCCAGGGCATGTTTTAAGCTGGGAGCCAGTATAGTTGGCCAGCTGTCGTTAGAAAGGGTTTGAAGCTGAATATACAGTTAGCCTTCTAAGAGGAGTAGGAGTTTATTTTATGTTTTGTTTGGTCTTAAAGGGACGGTGGGCCTGTTAGTATGATTTAATGCCTGTAAATAAACTCCATATAAAGAATTAGTGTTTCCTGCCCTACATTGGGACTAAAAGTGACTGCAACGTGGTGTGGGCATGGATAGATCGATAGATGTAGAGATATCTGTACCGTGTTAGCCGAGCTTAATAATCAAAACTGAATAGACGATACCGTTCTGTGGCTAACAAAATGCTTTTATTTGTGCGAGCTTTCGAGGTACACTGAACTCTTCTTCCGGCGATGTTGTAACACCGCCGGAAGAAGAGATCAGTGTATCTCGAAAAGCTCACACAAATAAAAGCATTTCGTTAGCCACAGAACGGTAATATATATATATATATATATATATATATATATCTATATATATATATATATATATATATATGTATATTACTACACACACAGATATGTTGGTGGACCACTGTACAACTGATTTAGTTTACAAATCACAGGATACTTTGGATAACTTCACAAGTTGTTCTATGTAGAGAACTGATGATTTTTTTTTTCAAGACGGACAATGCCATTTTATATTGGCAAGTAAAGCATGGACATGTGGCCCTTTAATGGAATGATCAACACATATTTACTATTTTAATCAATTGCATTGATTCATAGACTGTACCAGGCATGGGTAATATGTTTATCACGAAAATAATTATCACAAATTAATCCAACGCCTCCTCGTGATTCTATTTTATTTTGGCTTGTTCCAACTTAGAGGTACTTTTACTCCAAACCAAAAAAACGTTTGTTTGCTAAAGATAAAATGTTAAGCTTTTATTCTTCTGGGGCAGAGGGTTCAGAGAGATTTAATATAAATATTTTAACTGCTCACATTACCGCAAACATTTGTTTTGTAGATGCAGGCTGTCTGCTCTGAACAGTGCTGAGAGGGCTGAAGACAAGTTTAGTCTATGATGTGGGTAGATGGACTGTAGATACATGGAAATGTCTGTGTGGGGTTTTGATTTGCTGTTATTACATTTTTATCTAAAAAGGTACCAGGGGAAACCCGTTGCCAAAAAAACAGAGAAGACTAGAGCTGTCTGCTAGACAGGATTAAAAGGTCACACTGTGGCATTTGTTAGCTAGGAGCAGTATTCTAATATTAGTGGTTCCATCGTTAGACTGGGCAAATATGTTTAAAACCCAGTCCCAGCTTCTAGTCTTCAGTAAGCCTCAACTAATGAGTAGGCACCAAAAATTAGATCCTACGTTTTTTTCCGGAGAGGAATTCTGTATGTAAAGTCTATACACAGTCCAATGAGAAATAACATTTATCATCTCCGTTTTCTGAGTTCATCTTGAAATGTAAGCTATTCTAGGAAACATTTGTTTTCTCAGCTGTTAGATGGACATTTGGAAAGTGGCCATGTATTTCCCTTCCACCCCTACTGCTGTGGACGTGGGGAGGAATGCTCAGTATGAAAATATCATTCAGGGGAACGTGTTGCTGTTCGCTAGATGCATGCAGACATTTGTAAGGACTGGTTTTCATATATACTGATGCAGCCCAGTTTGTTTCCCGGCCGGGGGAATGCAGCCGTGACTGCATCTTTCCTAGAGCTACAACACATTGGGGACTACACTCACACACAAACACACAATGCAACTGAAGTAGAAACATGATGTTGTATACGCTGAACCACTTCTTTTTTTTTTTTTTTTGCGGATCTCCAGGGCTTTGCATGTAACTTCTATTTACTTAATATGCATGAATGACAGCAAGCAATTTAAAATCTCTGGAAGTTTTTATTTTTTTTAAGGAAGTACCATTTTGAAAAGGAAACTACAGGATGTAAACACAATTTAAAATGGACAGTGTCACTGAAGAAAATGACAGACTGTCTCCATGATGCTTTACATTTTGTTTTATGGATTTGGAACTTGGGGAACTTCAAAAATTGCAGCACCAAGTATATGGAGATTTCACCATTTTAAGCTGTCTTCCTCAAATTAAGAAAAAATGGCCAAATGTGATTGCCTCGCAGTCAACAGACAAATGCATAGGGGCTTGTTTATTAAAGTGCCCAAATGATGATCACACACTACTGCATGAAAACTCCCATCAACTTGAGGTTTCAGTGCAGTAGTTCATGATCGACACTATCGCACCTTAATAAATAAACCCGTAATGCATGGAGCGCATATGCATTCCACTTGTGTGTTCAGATAACATCTCAGTTAGGCAAGTTGTCTATGGCCATATTCAGAGATGTCAACCTCAAATCAGAGTTCAAAGATGAAGAGTAGAAAGTCCAAGGATTTAGCAAAAAACAAAAAAAAATTATTTAGCCAGAGATAACCCTGGCTAAATAAATTTATAATTGGCAAAATCCGTGGAGCCTCTATTCTTCTTCATGTTTGAACATTGCGTATGGATCGCAGCGGGTTTTCCCCTTTTAGTTGAGAGCACCGGTACAAGTATCGGCTATTATATTTTTTATTGGTGTGCAGCATATACCCATGCTATATATGAAGTGCAATTCAGTGATATTTGCGGTTTCTTGGCCAAAATATGCAGTTTCAAAGGAAACATAATAACACTAGTCTATGGGATTACTGCTGCCAAAACTCTGTGAGACCGACTCCAAAATCAGAGAGACCTACAAAAAATCAGTGAGAATTGACACGCCCACATATAAGACTTTATATCTGACAGAAGCAAAAAGATCCAGGAGCATTAACGGCTGCTGTCATACAAAAATGAAAGCAGGCAGTTTTTTGCTGCAACTGCTTTTTCAACAAAAAAATAAATATGTGTGAAATAAAAGCCTAAACAGCACAGGTTGCTGTTATGAAGCTGCTGCGATCCACCATTGCCCTTAATAACAAGATCTAAAAGAACAGAAAAGCGAAAAAAAAACATCACATGCCTGTACACTTCTGTAACTTCAGCTAAAAATATATGAACCTTTTTAAGATTGTAAGATTTCTCCCACTAATTTCCCCTGTTCAAACTATAATGTATTTTATATTATGAGGTTCCACCACTAAGGCCCTCACTAAAGAATGCAAAGCCTTAGCACATCTAAGTCCCTCTCAAATGAATGGGAGTTAAGGTGTTCTAAAGCTTAGCACCCTTGTAGTGAATCTGGGCCTACATTTTGTAGCATGAAACGTCTCAAATGTGGGTATTATTGGCTAGATACTCTTCAAGCAAGAAGGGCCATGTTGCGTTGCAGTTCTTTGGAGTAATGGTTAGATTATATACAAAACAGAGTTCCCAGACCTCAAGAAAAGAGTCAAACCCAACCCATAGGAATATGTCAAACAGAAATATTTTACTGAACACGGTCAAATAAGCATACATATATAGAAATAAACACAGTGTATACACAGAATAAGTGGTAATATGTGGATGAAAACAAGTACAGTGTATAAACAGACTCAATAAAAAAAAAAAAAGTCCAATACAAAAAAAAACTAAATAGTAGTAAAATCCAAGAGGGATAAAAGGATGGGATCCAGGAGTGAAAAAAAAAACGGAAACAGGAGAGGGAGGGGAAGGGAAAGGAGAGGGAGGGGAACAGGGGGAGGGGAAAAAGGGGGAGGGAGAGGGGAATAGAGAAAGGTAACAAATAATTAACATTTTCGAAGGAAAGCCCCTTCTTCTGGTCCGTTCCCACCGTATTAAAAGTAATCTGTGGTACTTCCCTAGAAATCCTCTGGTAAGCCTCCCTCTCTAAAATAGAAAGTCCCAGCAAAAGAAGCAGTCCCAAACAAATGTTCAATTGAGGAGACAAAACCCCTCAATGGCCTAATGCCACAATATCAAAAACAGACATTACGTGTAACTGCAACAGGCTCCGTGCTGTCCGAGTAGGCCGGGGCAGGAGGCTGCAGAAGAGAAAAGGACACAGCTGCACAGTGCTTGGATTAGTTTGCCTGTGTCCTTTTATCTTCTTGTGGTTTGCAGCCTCCTGCCCCGGCCTACTCGGACAGCACGGAGCCTGTTGCAGTTACACGTAATGTCTGTTTTTGATATTGTGGCATTAGGCCATTGAAGAGTTTTGTCTCCTCAATTGAACATTTGTTTGGGACTGCTTCTTTTGCTGGGACTTTCTATTTTAGAGAGGGAGGCTTACCAGAGGATTTCTAGGGAAGTACCACAGATTACTTTTAATATGGTGGGAACGGGCCAGAAGGGGCTCACCCAAGAAACTTTGCCCCCCCCTGTTAGCCCTTTGTTACCTCTTCCCTTCCCCCTTCTCCTCCATTCCCTTCCCCTCCCTCTCCTGCTTCTGTTTTTTTCCACTCATGGGTCCCATCCTGTTATCCCTCTTGGATTTGACGTCTATTTAGGTTTTTTGGATTGGACTTTTTCCTTTTTTATTATTGAGTCTGTTTATACACTGTGCTTATTTCCATCCACACATTACCACGTATTCTGTGTATACACTGTGTTTATTTCTATATATGTATGCTTATTTAACTTTCTGTGTGCAGTTAAATATTTCTCTTTGACAGGCCCTGAAGAAGTAGTTGTTACTACGAAACGCGTAGGATGATATTTGGCCTATGTGTTTATTGCTATTTTTATTGTTATTGCTATTTTAATCGTTGTGTGCAATTCCGGGCACCTTAGAGACTTTTTTTCACTCTTACTGTCTACTCCGTGAAATCGTCACTACGAAGCGTCCCGTTACGGAGCGACAGCATGGCATACTGGAGTTTCACTCACAGCCAGCTGATTCACCTCCGTGTGTGACTGCACTAGCCGGAGAGCTCTACGAACCACTCTAGCCCTCACTGACTAATCCAGGGACCCTCTGAGTGCGACCACTGAGTGCGTCTGTAGGCTACAGACTGGTCAGCTGGGCTCCAGGTAAGTATAGCAGAGGGGAATCCCCCACAGTGACGGTGATCGTTTGAAGAGGTGTTCCTAGCAAAGGATTACATCGCAGCTGTTTCAGACGCCTGCCGAGGGAAGCAAACTCCTGACTCCTGTACCAGCAGCCGCCAAGTTGTAACTTGTGTGTTTAACACACTCAATGTTTATGTAATATTATCCCTTATTATAATATACACTTGTCACTTTCATACTTCACTATTTGCATTGTGCGCTGTTTTTTTGTCTCCATTTCTTTAGTGTTTGGGGGGTGCTGAGCCACCCCCCGTTTTATAGCAGCAGACGCTTTTCTACACCGCACTACACGGTTATGTATATTTCTTTACTGTTCACATTGTGGTTTTTTGTGGTTTTACTAGTTGGGTAATTAATTAGAAGGGAATGTTAAATAAACCTTATCACTGATAGTTTTAGAGGTTAATTAGTTGCGCACAGTATATTTTGTTCACCATTATTCAAGAAGGGTATTGCTTGCTTATGCCCAAACATGGCTTGGCTAGTATCCTCCCGAGGAGGTGGAGGAAATTCAAATAGGTTAAATTGAGCTGGTTAACCTTTTTCAGTGCCAGTAGACCTCCAGCATTGGCGGTCATGTGATCGATTCAGGAGCTATCACACGACCCGCCCGCCAGCTGACATGTGAGCGGTCTGCCACATCAGCCCCTGTAAACCGAGCATTTTACCATTATGACGTCAATGGGACCTATATGGCACCAGGTACGTCACAAGGGCCCTGAAAAGTTAATATACGGCAAAGTAAAACAGACCAGTATTTCAACATATATTTTTTTAAACTTTGATCATTTCCATGTCTTTTGGTAATGAGACTGTTTGCCAGTCTTCAAATGTACAGGTGGTTTTCGTTTGGCTCTCTGTTTGTAAAGTAATTGTGGTGCCATCAACAGTTGGCTGATATGCATGAATTCTGCAGGTTCAAGAAAAAAGAAAGCAACATTTTTCACAAATAAGTAAAACTGCTTGAAAAAAATAAAGAGGCAAAAGTGGTATGTTTGTCTGTTTTACAGCTGCACTTCAAGCAATAACCTACTGTACATGTGTGTTCAAAAAAAAAAAAAAATAATCAGTTTTGTACTATGAGAAAATAAGTGTAGTATTTATATATATATATATATATATATATATATATATATATATATATATATATATATATATATATATATATAAATCATACGAACCAGCCCAAAGACCAGTAAGGAGACAGCAACCAACGAGGTGTAATCCAAAATAATCTGTATTGAAATGAACAGATACACGAAAGCCAACGTTTTCGGTCTCTCAGGGAGACCTTCCTCAGGGCCGTGCATATATTAAAAACAAAACAAAAAACAACAACAATTTTTAAAGACATTTTTAATGTATTCTAATGTAACAAGCATTTTTGTTTCTATAGCAACCATTTACAAAGTCACATCCCATTCCTCTTCTGAGACAGGCTCTGGCACACCCCTTTTGCCCTCTCTCTCTAGCAGTATTGTATCTAGTGACTGCCCGGTCACATGATCTTCCACACAGAACTCTGCCTCTTGGGTACTCTTCTGCAGCACTGACGGTGATTTAGTGAACCCCTGAGCCGAATCTTTGCCGATCGATCGGCAACTTAGCTAATCGCTTGTCAGTGTGCAGATTGTATTGATGCACATATTGAATGGAAATTTTTTTTTTTTTTTTTTTTTTTAAATCGGCAGCTTGAACTGCAGCTTTAACGGGTACTTTCAAGAAATATAAGTATATGCAAAGTTTTAGAGATTTTATTTTTAGTAACTTTTCTGATGTTTCGAAGTATTATGGAAAGGTGATAAGATGCAGAGCAATTGTGTGAACAAGATAACTGGCAGAAAGAGGAATAGCTGACTGCTTTTTTTTCTTTTTAACGGGGCAGATGGTGTAGGTCAGGAGACCAACTCCAGTCCTCATCAGCCATCAACAGGTCAGGTTTTCAGGATAGCCCCGCTTCAGTACAGGTGGCTCAATCAGTGGCTCAGTCAACAACTGCGCCACCTGTGCTAAAGCAGGCATATCCTTAAAACCTGACCTGTTGGTGGGCCTTGAGGACTAAAGTTGGCCCCACCTTTAATTAAAAAAAATAATCTTATATTCTATTTATTTATTTTTAACTTTGGGGACTTCTTTACAATCCTCTTTCATGAGAAAACCATTTGCATTGTTAGGACAATTATCCATCCCCACTGTCTTTCTCTTACTCCAGGTCTCTATAAAGTAATTACTGTATGATGCCATTTTTTATTAGATTGTCTGTTAAGAGGAAATAGAAAAGCATGTATTTTTCACAGGAAACAAAGAAGTAAAGGTTTCACTTCAAGGGTGCTTCAATCAATCAATCAATCAAAGGAAGTGCATTGCCTTTTTTTTTTAAACCCGGCTACATTGGACTGTCCCTTTAAATACTCGTGTTTATTCAAATGTTCATTATGCCGCCTATGATCTCTTTGTTAGCTTCTGGGATTTCTAACCATTTAAACTCCAATTGAAAGGCAATAGCTTCAAACAACTACTGTGAACACTACTCCATCATAAAGGTGATGCCCTTTAGAGCGCCTTTATTACATACTTAGTACCTCATGCTCATGTTCTAGAGGCTGATCACGGCTCACCGCTCCCACAAAGATGTCAACCCCATTGAAGCAGAAGAGAAGCCCCCCATTAACATCAGCCAGGGGGCAGGGCAGTCACGTGATCTCTCCTGGAGCAATCACATGACCACAGTGTGGTGCCACCGGACCTGCGGCACTGATACGGTCAAATGTGCAACCCGTATTGGTTGCAGAGAAAACAACATTATGAAAAACAAACAAACAACAGAACAACGGTCTTTCTGAAACAAATGTGATCACAATTAGAGTAAACATTTGGCCATTTGTGTTTCTTAGAAATGAATTCTCTTTTTATCGGGGACTGAATGTAGCAGTTCTTGTGAATGAACTCACAAGAACTGCCCACGCCCACCTTGTCAGTGCTACACTAATAATGGTAGAGAAGAGAGTGGGGGGTTTTCCTGCACAAACTCCCATTTACCACACAGTGATGTCACGCAAAGGGAGTAAAATAGTTTATGGGCTTTGATACCTTTTCATGGAGCAACATATCGATCATATAATGTTGTTTTGTGCTTAAGCTTTGGAGACTCAAAGTTCTCTTTATCAGATAGGAAGATACAGTAAAAGGTATCACAGCCCACTAGGTATCCTACCCTTTCTGGGGTCAGTACGGTGACTAGCATCCGTCACAAAAGGAGCAGAAATGAACCCCCACCCCGATTTCCAGATTCCCAAGTTTACACCCTTTTGTTAAACTGTTCTTAAAATACTTTGTGGTTGTTGTTTTTTTAAGCAAAAGTCAAAGATGTCCATCCCCTATACAGTATATAGGAATTCTGTTTTTCAGTTTATTTTTATTTAGAATTTTTTAAATTGGTGTTTATTGACTTTATTTTCAAAGATTTTTTCATATGAAAAAAATCTGTGTTTTTCATGGTTTAAATAATATAGAACAATAAAAAATAGCAAAACAGCAGTATAATTCTGTGTTTAGATTTTTTCCTTTTTGGGATCTGTGCGCTGGTGGCAGGGGAAATCTGTGTGTCAAGGCAGAGTGGGGTGGGGGGGTGTGGAGTGGAGGAGATCTGTGTGCTGGGGCTGGGGATATCTGTGTGCAGGGGCAGGGTGAGGGATCTGGGTGCTGGGGAATATCTGTGTGCAAGGGGTGGGGGATATGTTTGCCAGGGGCAGGGGGGGGGGGGAATCTGTGTGCTGGGACAAGGGGGAGGGGGGAGGAATCTGTGTGCCGGGGTTGGGATCTGTATGCTGGGGGCAGGGGGGGGGGAATCTGTGTGACGAGAGAAGGGGGTGGAGGGGGGGCAAGGATCTGTGTGCTGGATGCAGGGGGGAGGGGGGTGGATCTGTGTGACGAGAGCAGGAGGGGATCTGTGTGCCGGGAGCAGGAGGGGGCGAGGATCTGTGTGCCGGGAGCAGGTGGTGGAGGGGGGGGGGCAAGGATCTGTGTGCTGGATGCAGGGTGGAGGGGGGGCAAGGATCTGTGTGCTGGATGCAGGGGGGAGGGGGGTGGATCTGTGTGACGAGAGCATGAGGGGATCTGTGTGCCGGGAGCAGGAGGGGGCGAGGATCTGTGTGCTGGATGCAGGGGGGAGGGGGGTGGATCTGTGTGACGAGAGCAGGAGGGGATCTGTGTGCCGGGAGCAGGAGGGGGCGAGGATCTGTGTGCCGGGAGCAGGGGGTGGAGGGGGGGGGGCAAGGATCTGTGTGATGGATGCAGGGGGGAGGGGGCGAGGATCTGTGTGACGAGAGCAGGAGGGGGCGAGGATCTGTGTGCTGGTTGCAGGAGGGGGGGGGTCTGTGTGCCGGGAGCAGGGGGTGGAGGGGGGGGGGCAAGGATCTGTGTGCTGGATGCAGGAGGGGGGGCAAATATCTGTGTGCCGGGAGCAGGGAGGGACCTGTGTGCCGGGACAGGGGTTGCCTCACTCCTTGTCCCATTGCGGACCGGTGCTGCTGCCTCTTCCCGCACCGCCAGATTCACATGGTCCAGGAAGCTCCCCACGTGAGGACACTTCCCTAATGAAAATCATTGGCGACTAAATTCAATTCTTAATTTTCCCGTCTTTAAATTGGTTTTAACCGGAAAAAAAAAAAACAATGATTGGTCGGTGGTGCTTTGTCGGTTTAAACCGAAAACCGGAATCCCTACCTACATTTAACTTCTTATATAAGCCAACATCCCCATCGGTTCCTTGTGGGAGTGAAATCAATGGAAACAACAAAGAAAAAACATACATGCCTGTGCTTAAAAGACTATGCTGCCATAGACGGCAATGCAGTTACGTAGCGTGAATGCACTGGTTGGAAATACAAGTACAAAAATGTGGTAAAACTAATTACCTAAACTGCAGATTGATTCATTCTCTCGGGATGGATCAGCAAAATCCTGTTTCACAGGGCCCACTAAATGGCTGCCTTTCAATCAATCCTTCAGTCAATGCAACTCAGCAGCTACAATGTATTCTTATATTACTAAGTTAACATTATCTATAGTTACAGTTTGAAGCTCACACTTCTAGGAACATTGGCAACAAATGATCAGAAACAGGAAAGTGTTACAAAGACCTTGCACTGCTGGGGAGGTGGCTAAAACCTGCTATAGACATCAAAGGATTCTCTGTACTGTATATTAAAACTCATTAAAAATGGCATTAAGAGTTGAATTAAAAAGAAAAGGTAGTAAGTATTATCTAATACTACAAAACTGATTTATTTAAAAAAAAAACAAAAAAAAACACGTAGGATACTGCGGGGATTGCGCCTTTAAGACTTTTATTTGTGTGAACCGCTTTTCAGACTTACTACTGTTAAGTAGTTGGACATCTCGGTTTCAGAATGATTGTTTTTACCAATAATTGATAAGCATTTTACTTGCCCCCTCTCAATGTAAGCCAGAAATGGGAAGCGATGGGCCGCACTTCAGTAAATGAGTAACAGGTATTCAAGGTCATACTTACTAAGCAGCACTATGCCAGTAGATATTGCACAGCCCATTCACTTGCATGATGGGTAAACAAAGGCAGTGCATTGCCTGCAAATGATGGAGGAGGCTATTGGTAGCAATAAAAATCCTTTTAATGAATGAAGGGATCAAACATCACCCCTGGATCACCCAGAAAACGCTCACCTACGCGTTTCGGGCCGTGCGCCCTTTCTCAAGGTGTATACAAACTGAACAAACAGACAGATATAAATACAGGCGCCGTTCGCGCCATGACAGTGACGTCACCGCTCGTATAGCCAATCGGAGCGCTCCCCCTTCGTAACCCGGTCCTGATTGCACCAAAGGATCATAGATCAAAATAAACTTTATTAGTTCCCCAAGAACACGCAGGGGACAACCATGGGTATAGAAGCTGAGCTTCCAATTGGTCATTGGAAATGAACTTTTGAACTAAAAAACTTTAAATAAAAAAACACAAAAACACAAACAATATTAAAATTGAAATTCGCAAAATAACGTCACCCTATACACTACACAAATCCCCATACATAAAATAATGTGTTCTACACCTAAAAACATATAAAGCAACTGTAAATATTCCTGTATATTCATTTGCATGTCTTAGACAGGTCTGCAACCCCGTCTTTCACCACTGTGATAGTGGTGAAAGACAGGGTTGCAGACCTGTCTAAGACATGCAAATGAATATACAGGAATATTTACAGTTGCTTTATGCTTTACTGTGGAGGGTTTTTGTCACTTTCTTTACACACCATAACCTTAATAAGTGTGGTAAAAAAATATATAAAGTGATATCCCTGTATATATATGTAAATATATAAATATACATATTTAATAAGAGGGAGGAGGCATGTGAAAACCACCCTATTAATATCCGCACCATATACGGTGTTAACATATAAAAAAAACATAAAGTGAATACATAAACCCTTCTAATAAATTTTAATAATTTGATATTAGTATAATCCAAAACCTGATGAAGAATAAGTGAGATAAAATGAGATGACATAAAGTGAAACAGCACCATGTCCCCCTCCTACAGTGATCCTATACATAAAATATATTTTCTAGGAGAGAGGTAAAGTGGACAAGACTTCGAAAAATTAAAGACACAAGGAATAATTTAGGAAAAAGTGTGAAAAGAACAACATCCAAAATTACAATAAATTCATATATAAAGATACATAACATTATTTTGAAGTCTATATAATTAAGCATGCCCATATTGTGAAATATTAGCATGTTAGCATAAACGCATGTATATATACTTCATGTAAACTAATAAGTAACCTTTATAAAAAGTGTTCAAAACCACTTGAACAAACAATTCAGAAACACAAGCGACGTCAATCATGTCACCATAAGACATCATGCCATAGATAAGGCATAAGTCATAGGTGTTATCAAAAAGGTAATTTGACCCGTAAAGCTCATATTGACAAATGACTTTAGAACCTATACAGGAAAAGACCAAATTACATCATAATGCCTAAATTAATTTAGATAATGCAAAAAAACAGGTACAAAAGATTTTTCAGAACAAATCTAACCCATACTAAAATCCCTTCTTCTAAAAGAGATATGTACATTTAATCTTAAAAGGTATAGGGTAGGAAAGAAAGGGGTAAGATGTCAAAGGAGAACAAGAGACCAGAGGGAGGCCAGGTCATCACAAAAAATGGGTCAGGTCCCAGTCTGTGTTCAGGCCAGAAGGAGCCCTTGTCCTTAGGGTGAAAATCCAATAGGCCTCCCTCTGGTCAAGTCTTCTAATCCGATTGCCCCCTCTAACATGGGGTTGCACAAATTCGATACCAGATGCCCTAATATATTTAGCATCCCCCCTGTGGCAGTGGGTACAGTGTAGTGGGACTGGATGGCTTAAATCCTTATTTTTAATAAGTCTAAGATGTTCCATGAGACGTGTTTTTAAACTTCTAGTGGTCCGTCCCACATACTGTTTCCCACACCCACAGGTGAGGAGATAAATTACAAAAGATGTTTTGCAGTTAATAAAACTGCGTATAACAAATTTTTCTTTTGTTACATTACTTTCAAATGTTTTAGTTGGCAATTAAATATCACAAACTTTACAAGAACCGCATCTATAAGAACCCTTAGTAGAGGGTCTGGAACTATCGGTATGAGACGTGAATAAACTGGGTGAAAGGGAATTAGATATAGTTTTTGCCCTTCTGAAGACAACTTTTGGTTTTGATGGTAAATTTTGCCCTAAAACTGGGTCAAGACGTAATATATCCCAGTGTTTTTCTAAGATAAACCTGACCTCCTGTGCTTGCTGACTGAATTGAGTAATAAAAAGCGGATCTGAAATATGTGAAACCTTCTTTGGTTTCCTTATCAACAGTTGTTTTCTATCCATCAGATCCACTTCCCCCCTGGCCTTGGCTAAGTCCGAAGATCTATAGCCTCTAGCTAGAAACCTTTTTTGCAAATCATCTGATTGCCTATGAACGTCCTCATCTTTGGAACAATTGCGTTTTACGCTCATTAGTTGTCCCTTCGGAATGCCCTTAATGAGGGACCTGGGGTGGCAGCTAACAGCTCTTAAATAAGTGTTCCGTGAGTTTTCTTTGCGGAAAATATCCATGTGAATTTTCAAAGAAAGATCAACATAAAGTAATAAGTCGAGGTAATTTAAGTGGTGATAATCATAAGTGAACGTGAATTTGAGATCATAATCATTTTTATTAAGTGAATCCACAAATAATAATAGTGTAGTGAGATCACCCTCCCAAATAAAAATAAGATCAATGAAACGACGGTAAAAAACAATGTGATCTCTGAAAGGGTTCCTATCGCTAAACACGTGGAACGACTCCCACCAACCCATGAACAGATTTGCATCGGAAGGGGCAAAGCTTGGACCCAAAGCCGTTCCACGTGTCTGGAGATAGTAAACCCCATCAAATAAAAAATAATTATGTGTAAGAAGAAATTTGATAGAATCCAAAATAAAAGTGACTTGTGCAGGTGACAAATTAGAATTTTCAAAAAAATATCATGAAGCTGCCAATCCCAGGTCATGTTGAATTATGGTGTAAAGTGAGGTGATGTCCATAGACAACCAGATGTAGCCAGATTTCCAAGGAATATTGGTAATTTGGTTAATCAAATCTGTGCTGTCTAAAATGTTAGAAGGAAGAGCCCGGGCCAGGGGCTGTAAGTAATGGTCCACGTACCGTGACAGACCATCTCCCAAAGATCCAATACTAGAGACAATTGGCCTCCCAGGGGGGAGACCAATGTCTTATGGATCTTTGGGAGATGGTGGAACACGGCCGTGGTTGGAAAAGGATTATAAAGGAAGTCAGTTTCATTAGTATCTAGAACACCCAAAATATTCCCCTCATCCAGAAGTTCTCTCAGATTGGACATGAATGAAATGGTGGGGTTAGACGGGAGCACAGCATATGAGAGGGTATCCCGGAGTTGGCGTAAAGCCTCCCCACGGTAATCACTCCAATGCTGCACTACCACCGCCCCACCTTTGTCTGCATTCACTTGCATGGGATAGTACAGGGGTGACCAACACCAGTCTTCAAAGGCCCCCGAACAGTTCAGGTTTCCAGAATATCCCTTCTTCAGCACAGGCGGCTAAATCAATGACTGAGCTATTGATTGAACCACCTGGGCGGACCTGCAGGGATATCCTGAAAACCTGACCTGTTTGGTGGCCCTTGAGGACTGTAGTTGGCCACTCCTAGGCTAGCAGATAGGTGTCTTATGGCAGAGCACCGCTTAGTAGCTTGGAGGCATCAACGTAGGTCCTTTCAACTCCTTGACCATGTCATGAGGCCTGGCGTGCCAGGGTCCCCATCACGTAGTAGCTACGTCATGCTGTTTTTGCTATGGCAGGTGGCTTGGGGCCATGTTCAGCGCTCATAGGGAGCAACAAACACATTTTAAACGGAAGAGGAAACTCCTCATCTGTTCATGTCAACAGTGATGCAAAATAATTGCGACGTGGTACTGATGCCCCTCCAGCACTCAAAGGGTGAAGCAATCCTTACCAAACCGCGCTAGTACAAAAATGTCAAACATATGGAGGAAGGGGTTAATACAGTGTACATATCCAGCTACACACATGCTTGGCAGTGTATTGGAAGCCCCTCTAGTAGTGCAGGGGTTAAGCCTCTTTTTGTTATATTGGTGCAGCTGTATCAGTCACCAGGGTCTGAGATGTGCACACTTGTACTTTAGAACTACACCCAAAAATAAAGTCAAAGTATAAACAAGTGCAGCTGGGGAGAGCAAGGGGAATTCCTATGTACCTCCATTAGCAAAGACTGATCCTCTGGCACAGGGCAGCGCTCCACTGCTAAAGAGAACTGCTCCAGCGTAACTAGAAGAGAAAAAGAATAGTCCGTGTTAATGTTTGTGTAGTCATTTATGAAAATCGATCATTGTTTAGAATCAAGTGCAGAGTAACCTAGTAGCTGCATGTGTTTCTTTAACACAGTCCATAAATAAGTACTGTAGATATGTACACCTCATCGGAGCAGGAACAGATGATCAGAAGTACTGCCGCCCCTTAAAGATGCAGAACTCACCAGCAATAAAGTATGGTTAAAAACACTTTATTGGGCTACATAAAAATATACAAATCCACAAACAAAAAGGATCCTCCTCCCACGCGTTTCACTCCCTCTCTGGCGCTTTCTCCTTGAGAAATATGGGTGCTTGGCCACTCACCAATATCCACTGTAAAGTAAAGGCGATTTATTATAGCATGGTGCAGCATGATAACAAGTAGGGGCTGAAATGCTGGTACATAACATGCTACAATAAATCCCCACATTGCTGAAATGCTGGAGTGTCTCTCTCTCTCTCTATTACTAAAGCTAACATGCCATATTGAAATGAAAAAAGGCTGTAAAAAAATGATGAAGTAGAAACCTGCAGGTTGACCTGTCAGGATCTGCATTACAACCACTTGGAGCACCGCTACATTCTGCAGCTTGGAGCACCGCTACATTCTGCAGCTTGGAGCACGGCTACATTCTGCAGCTCGGAGCACCGCTACATTCTGCAGCTTGGAGCACCGCTACATTCTGCAGCTTGGAGCACCGCTACATTCTGCAGCTCGGAGCACCGCTACATTCTGCAGCTTGGAGCACCGCTACATTCTGCAGCTTGGAGCACCGCTACATTCTGCAGCTTGGAGCACCGCTACATTCTGCAGCTTGAAGCACCGCTACATTCTGCAGCTTGAAGCACCGCTACATTCTGCAGCTTGGAGCACCGCTACATTCTGCAGCTTGGAGCGCCGCTACATTCTGCAGCTTGGAGCACCGCTACATTCTGCAGCTTGGAGCACCGCTACATTCTGCAGCTTGGAGCACGCTACATTCTGCAGCTTGGAGCACCGCTACATTCTGCAGCTTGGAGCACCGCTACATTCTGCAGCTTGGAGCACGCTACATTCTGCAGCTTGGAGCACCGCTACATTCTGCAGCTTGGAGCACCGCTACATTCTGCAGCTCGGAGCACCGCTACATTCTGCAGCTTGGAGCACCGCTACATTCTGCAGCTTGGAGCACCGATACATTCCTGTTAAGAATATTCAACTTTTTAAAAACTTTAAAAGGACAGAACCACTTATCAAAAAAATTCAAAAACTGCAATAAATATTGTGTACAATGTATGTTTACTGTATCTGTAGGTAGAAGTAAATGTGTGTAATATATACACTTCTACTGAGTGGGAGGGAGTGGCTCAGTGAGTAAAGACACTGACTGGTGCTGAGAGTTTGAAACAGGGGAGCCTGGTTCAATTCCCGGTTCCTTGTGGCCTTGGGCAAGTCACTTTATTTCCCTGTGCCTTAGGCACCAAAAAAATAAATATATAGATTGTAAGCTCCACGGGGCAAGGACCTGTGCCTGCAAAATGTCGCTATTATTATTATATATACATACACATACACACATTTATCCCACTGGGCTACATTTTTTGCTTGTGGACTAAATAAATACTCTATTTTTTAGTGCTAGTATTTTGGACCACTAACATGACAATTATTCTGCCTCTACCTTGCACCATATATGCCTGTACAGACCATGAATTCTGCATTGTATCAGAACATTGTAGAAAAGAATATCAGCCCACACGTCCATGAGCTGAAGCTGAACCAAAATTGGGTCATGCAGCAAGACAATGATTCAAAACATACAATCAGATCTACAAAATAATGAATGCATTCATCTACAAAAGAATGAATGCAAGAAGAAGCTCCGCGTTTTAGAATGGCATAGTCAAAGTCCGAAACTTAACCCCATTGAAATGATATGGAAAGACCTGAAGCAAGCTGTCCATGCAAGGAAGCCCTAAAATGTCACTGAGCTAAAGCAGTTCTGTAAGGAGGAATGGGCCAAAATTCCTCAAAACTAATGTGAGAGACGGACCAGCAGTTACAGGAAACGCTTAGTTGAAGTCATTGCTGCTCAAGGGGGCGCCACCATGTGCTCAATCTTAAGGTTCACATACGTTTTCGCACATGGATATTGACTGTTGAATCATTTGTGGATAAATAAATGTTGAAAAAGTATCATGCTTTTGTATCGTTTGTTTGTTCAGGTTATCTGTATCTATTATTAGGACTTAGATTAAGATCTAATGACATTCCAGGTTTGAAATATGTAAAAATTCTAAGGGGTTCACAAAGCTTTTCTCAAGTGTGTGTGTGTGCGTATCTATCTATGTATGTGTGTGTAATACATATATATATATAAATATATTACACACACACACACAATGCTTTTTTGTAAAAACATACTCTGTTGTGATGTCGTGACGTCATGGCAACGGGGCATCACGTTGTAACGTTGTCATAGCAACATGGCACCATGTGACGTCGAGGCATCATTTGCCACCGGGTGGCATTGGTCACACGTCATTACATGAACGTGCCACCGGAGACGAGGAGCAGGAGGAGGTAAGAGAAAACGGTGGAGCAGGAGGAGGTAAGAGAAAACGGTAACGGTAGGTTCGGGTACAGTGTACCGGCGTGTACCATCACAAAAAAAGCCCTGCATTCATCTATATATACACAATCAGAAAGTTTGTCGGACGAGCGTGGAGGAGAGAGACTTGCAAACGCTGTACATGGAAGATCCTTGGGGAGGCTTTCATCTAACAGTGGATTAACAAGGGCAGAAAATGATGATATACTGTACACACACACGCACTTATGCATTTATGATCTAATCTTGATGCCTGAGGTACAGGAAGATAAAGTGACTTGCCTGGGGCCACTGTGATTCACACGATTCACGCATGATTCACCGGCTTTGTAGGAAGTACACCAGAACACTCCTTCTCTCTGAAACTGAATGTCCTCAGCAATAGAACATTCTCTACCATTTAAATGGTTGTTCATTTCAAATAAGTTTATAAACAGTGCAAATTTATTCCGAAAATCTTTCTGCAAAAAGATACTTTGGGCAAGCCTTATACCTGACTGAAGAATGCTTCAATAATTCTGAAGGCGTATGTAACTGGCAGGATCTATTAAGCATTTTTTTTTTGCACAATGCAGAAAAAAATATTTTGCAACAATATTTCTCTAAACTGAAACAAATGTAAAAGTTTTTCCAATTGTACATGTATTAATGATATAAAAAAGAAAACATGTACAAAAATATACATACTGTATATATTTTACTATCTGCCTGGGACTACCACTTTTTTGATTTTTTTTTTTTTTTACATTATATTTACTATATTATATTGAAATCATAACTGCAGCAGAGAGCAATTATACATTTATGAACCGTCCCTAATAGAAGGGTTGTTATATCAAGAATGGCAAAGAGAGGTTGCAGTTTGAGTTGGTGTGTAATGTGTATTTTCATGCCTGTTATGTGAAAGCTTGCTGCACAGCTGTGTGTGAAATTAGTACAGGGCAAATGTTAATGTAGAAAACGATTGGGGTTGTAATGAATACCTACTGTATATTGGATGCTATATAGTGTTAAATGAAGGAGTGTAACTGGCAAAATGTTGGACGTTTTTAGGCTCCATGCCCCGTGTGTGGAATTCCCAATAAGATTCACAATACTAGTAAAGTTTTCTGCTGAGTTTTTGATCCATTTGGGTATGAGTTTAAAGCAGACAGTGCATTGGAGATAGGGATGTTTACATTTGAAGCTTTGACAACTCAAAGTGTTTTCCAAAAGGTGCTTATGATGATCTAGGACATGTCGACACAGCCATTTCGTCGCTTCCCTGCCAGGTCATGTGTCCTCTAATCCCTAACACCAACAACCTTATCCCGTTAACTCCTTACCCTAAAATCTTTCAACTAAAAAACCTTATCCCTAACTACTTATCCTATAAACCTTAGCCCGCTAAGCCCTTACCCTAAAAACATTAACCCCTTACCCCAACGCTAATCACCTACTTCAGGCAGAAGCGGTCAGAGGCTAAACACACTGTGGGCGCGCAAAGCGCTGTGACACGTATGCTGGCAGGGAAGACAAGAATTTTGTCTTTTCGTGCCCCGTCATGGCCATGACCTCCATCATGGCTCCACCCCCACGCTCTCCCTAGATCTCCCCTACAGACCGCAGATCGCGGCTGTAGTCTCTGCATGCGCCGCCAGGCGCACGTGCAGCAGGGAGGACTGGGGCCGTAGCCTAACTATCCCTCTGTGGATGAACAGCGGCGTCTAAAAGCCCCATTCCTTTCTTATGTCTCAGCAATCCCATTTACTTCTTTTCCAACGCCAACTCCTTCAACTAATAATCAGCTATCCGAAACACAGCAACCTTCTCATCGCCCAGGACCAAGTTTTCACTTACCCTTCCAAATAGCTTGTAAGCTCGTTGGGGCAGCGCTCTCCATACTTACTGTACATTTAATATTTTATTGTTTTCGTCCTTTGACCCTACAGTGCACTGCAGAATATGTTGGCGAGATATAATCAAATGACAATAATAAAAGTAATAATAATAATAATAATATGACGTTGAGCTATCATGCATGTAGTTACAAGTACATCCTGATGGAATCACATTTAAACAACATCAAAGCTGTAGGTCACTACTCGGGATGCCCCCATTGTGAATTTCCAAAGAAATGCCTGGTAACAGCCCAGATCACCGTGACTAAGGAATCACTGCAGCATTCTTACTGTCCCTGTAAAAAAAACCAGTGCTGTCTGTGGCCCGCAAACCGTGGCATGCATTATAGATCAGGATGTTCCCTCAGTCACTTGCTGGCGGTGACATGTAGTGTGGCTAATTTAAATGACCTATCCTGTGGGAAGTCAGCACTCAAGTGTCTACCAAACTGTAGACTATACAGTTATAAGAAATCGTTGGTTCTGCTCTCCGGGTCTCCCCAGACACCAGCCCTCATCAAGAAAGATAACATTTGTTAATACCGTATTGGCCCTCATATAGTGCTATGTTTTTTCCTAAAAATGTCCTTTCGAAAACTGTACTTGTGTTATATGTGCAGCCTAACACCTTTTATTTTTCATGTAGAACACCATCAAAACTTTAGGGTCGTATTATGTGCGAAGCCGTACTATATTCGGCCCAATACGGTACATTATTTTAAATCTCCTGGGTAAATGGTGACTATTACTTTAAGTGTGTGAGGGTCGGAGGTAGCTGGCCCTCATTAATAAAGGTGAAGCCCGGCCGGTTGCCTCCAGAGACCGTGGGTAATGGGCCAAGAGGGTTAGCTCTTGGGTCCAGTAAGATAAAACAATGTATTTTCTGTAACCATGTTCTCCTATACGGTAGCCTGCATGGATGTGGGATAAGAATGCCAAGTAGGGTTGTGATTTCACCCAGGAGATAGCTGCAGGAAAGTGACTTTGGGAGCAGGGAAGCAGGGGTGATTATTAGGGAAACCCTATAGTCAGCCCTATGTGTATTTGTGCAACAATCCACTGCCCGACATGTATGCACGAGTTTTAAGAGGGATTTTGCGGAGAAAGTGGTGTCAGAATGTGCATATCAGGTTGGGGACCAGAGTTACCGGTTCCCCGATTAATGTATCCGACAATCAGGCATGATTTTCGGATACATGTAGGCACATTGCCCTGGCAATATCTCCCCATACAAACGTAATCGTGACTCACCACTAGGGTGCCCTGCTTCAGCATAGCCCAGGAAGGAAAATGAGTCCAATGAAATGTGTTTAATATCCTTAGAAATGGGGTCCCTGGTTTAGGGGTACCCAAAGTACCGTTATGGCTCCCCGCAAACAGTATAGGTTTGTGGGTACCAGTCTGTACGTACCAGTCTGTATATAAGGACGGGGTGGGCTATGGAAGTCCCCTGTAAAGTATAGCAAAACCTGACCTGTTTAGGGGCTTTTGGGGTTCCCTGTGTCGTACAGACATGAGATTTTGGGAGTGAAAGTTTTAGGTGGGATATTTGGGCGAAAATGTATTCCTTTTGTTTGCAGGAGTTCGGGGGTCCCCTGATTCTCCCCGGCGTGCAGGCACTATTTGTGGGCACCCAGGGTGAATTACATTGGGGCTGCACCATGTCCCCCAGACTCTTGGTTTTCGAGCCCAGATATCACCAACTCATTTCCCACACGGATATAAGGTTCCCCAAGGTTTATACTTTATTAAAGTATGTTTTAAGATATTATACTGTATGTATAAAATTCCATGCAGTCAGCCTAAGCATTTACATGGAGCCAGGATGTCTGCAATAGACATCTGAGCTCAAAGGAGAATCAGGTTGTCCAGAGGTGTCGGCCATTTGGTTTCAATGATGCCCCAACAGTAACAGACCAAGAGCTAAGTAATATATTCATGTACCTAAAACTGTTCATATGGGGTGCATATGATAGGGCATGTTTTAAGCTGGGAACCAGTTTAGTTGGCCAGCACCATTAGAAAAGTCTGGAGTATATTTAGTTAGTTTACCCTAAAGGGAATAGGTGTTATTTTTATGATTTGTTTTGACGGTGGGCCTGTTGGTGTATAATGTAACCCTGTAAATAAAACCAGTGTAGAGAAATATAATGTTTCCGGCCTTGTTCTGGAACGAAAAGATACCGGAACGTGATGTGGGCACCACAACATATATACATATTTATGTATATATGTATGTGTATGAGTGTATATATATATATATATATATATATATATATATATAAAAACATAAGCGCTCAATCTGGTATTATCTGTGTGATAAAGTGTCACGACTGTGCTCGCCACAAACCTGGGTCGGACCGCGTGGCTGAGGTGGGGTTGTAAAAGCACCGACCTGAGACCGCGCAGGCTGATCCGGATTGCGCAGTTCGTAGTCGTACGTAGCAGGATCAGGATAGGAGAAGACAGCATCGTCGGTGGACACGCCAGGGTCAGGACTGGAGACATCAGGGTAAACGTTGTTCAAGCAGGAGTTCGGCAACAGGTAGTCAGGAGAGCCCCGCTTCAGCTTAGGAGTGCGGGAGTGGCCTCTGCGCGTGCGGCGACCATGGCCCATGGTACTGGTCTCAGGAGGTGGTAGACAGACCAGAGTAGCACACCGCCTAGCTGCACTGGTAAACCAGTGCTTCAGCGCAAGAGTCCTGAGCGGGCTGGGGAATCCTCCGATTCAGCGCAGGAACCAGGACACGGCCTCTCTAGATTAGGGAAAGAGTAGGCCCCAGGAACCAGGAAGCTGAAGATACTCAGGGAAACCTCCGCTTCAGTGCAGGAAACCAGGAACAGACCGCTGCATGAATATAGCAGCCGGTCACAGGAAACAAGGAGCTGAAGTAACAAGGAGAGTACTCAGCTTCAGCACAGGAAACAGGAACTGACCGCTGCATGAGACCTGCAGCCGGTCACAGGAACCAGGGAGCTGAAGACAACAAGGAGAGTACTCCGCTTCAGCACAGGAACAGACCGCTGCGTGACACTAGCAGCCGGTCTCAGGAACCAAGGAGACAGACAAGACAAGGCTTATGGCAGAACACAGAGACATCCAGGAAGGACTATGCTCGGCAGGGAGCATTATGGGAAGGCAATACTTAAAGGTCCGTGAACCAATGGCAGAAGGGGCGTGTGGCAGCATTACTTTGGTGAGTGAATCCAGGCTGCAGCAAACATCAGGAGAAGTGCTCCAGGACCGCACAAGTCTGCAAGGTAAGGCAAACAGTAAACCGAGGAGCGGATTCCTTACATAAAGATACACAATATATAGTCTAACCCCAGTGTAAGATATAAGGTGATAAAAAGGTATTAGCTAGATGTGCTGACAAAAAGTGAAATGTTGAGTAGTGAGTGAGAAAGTGCTATCAAAATGAAAAATACATATAAAATATATAATAAAAGCATAAAAATATATGTGCATCAAACAATATCAATTAAAACAGAAAAAAAAAAAAAACCTTCTGAAAATACCACAAAAGGTAAAAAAAATGTCCAATAAAATGTATATTCACAAAAAACCTTGTAGGTAATTTTGGAATTTTTTTTTCACATCGCAGTGACTTCTCCGCAGCCTTTTTTAAAAGATTACAGCCTTGTGAATAAATTTCAACAGAATTACACAATTTGGCACGCGCCTCTCTTTTTTCTTTTCATTTATGTATATATAATTTAACCCTGTGGAGGGTTTTTGTCACTTTTTTTACTCACCATAACTTAACTCAGTATTATGGTAGGCCCCATCCTTTAGCTTCTTTGCATACCCAGTTAATCAACCCCACACTGATGAGACCCATTAAGGTTGAAACAGCTGTCTGTGGGTGGGTTTTCTGGGTATGCACCTTAACCCTGGCTGTGCTCAAAGCTGTGACCATGCAGCAAGCTTAAGCCTATAGGGAACCATGTTAAAAATGGTTTTTGAAGCAAAAAGTGGCACTGTGTGCTCATTTGCATGTCATTTCCCAGAATCCCTTGCTGCAGTGGAAGTGCTGTGTGCTGGGTGATAATGGGGAAAGGCGGGGTTGCAGATCTGCCTAAGACATGCAGATGAGCATAGTTGTATTTACATATATATATATATATATATATATATATATATATATATATATATATATATATATATACACACCATACGATACCGGTTGCAACACGACAACAAGGGACAGCACGCAGGTAAGTAGATCATAAATGTTCTATATTTAATAGAAGGGTTTTTGTGTCTTCTATCAAATATAGAGAATTTATGATCTTCTTACCTGCGTGCTGTCCCTTGATGTCGTGTTGCAACCGGTATCGTATGGTCTGTTATTGCTTTATGGGATAAGCACCAAAACTTATTTACTTGCAAATGGTGTGCCGGCGGTGCATTGGATTCTATATATATATATATATATATATATATATATATATATATATATATATATATATACACACACTGTATATATAAAATATATCACCATTCTTGCGTCAGGTAAAAAAGGCAGCACTCACATAGGAAGTTGTAAAATGTATTAAAACATGAACAAACAGACGCCCAATCCCGACGTTTCGGTCCCGGAATGGAACCTTTCTCAAGGGGGGACGTCGGGAATGCGCGTCTGTTTGTTCATGTTTTAATACATTTTACAACTTCCTATGTGAGTGCTGCCTTTTTTACCTGACGCAAGAATGGTGATATATTTTGTTTATTTTTTATGGGACTAGCACCACCTTTACACTTCACTATATAGAGTGCCAGCTGTTTGAAATTGTTATATATATATATATATATATATATAAATGTGTCTGTGTGTGTGTATATTCTAATAGCAACAAAATATGGGCCATCGTGAAGTGTAGTTGCACCGGTTCCGTGTCACGGAGCTCTACACTGGAAAACAGGTCTATATGTGCATATGAACCCAAATATATATATTTCGGGGGCGATGACATTTACATACATGTTTTCAGTCATATGACAATGATTTTTTTTTCTGCTTTTAGATTGTGTGGGTGGCTTTTGTAAAAGAAAGTTGTATTTGCTGCTTCCTTAGTGAGTCTTAAACAGGTTTTTCTATTTTTTTTTTGTTTTTGTTTAAATAATACTTTTATTGGCAGGCTTTACAGAATATATATTAATGTTGTATAATTTCACAAACCAGGTACAGATGTACAGTTAAGAGAGCAAGTTGTGATGAGAGTTTTTCTCATGAATAAAAGACTAAAATATTAAGCCTAATTTTTCTGTCATATCTTTAACATAGTAATTAGAACAGATAACCAGGTAGTAAATATACTCATAATGATGTGAGATGAAAGACCAGGTACAAATAAAGGAATGAGGAAAAATGTGGCTTTTTGGCTGAAAAGGTCATATCTTATTAAAGATTTGCCTATTCTGAGTGACTTGCCATTTATATGTAACACCCCTACAGTATAAACACACAAGTATAATGATGGACATGCAGGGCCGTCTTAACATATGGGCACGCTGGGCAGTTGCCCGGGGCCCCCACAGCAGAGGGGGGCCCCACGCGTCCGGCCCATGCGAGCCCACCATAGGGTTGCCAGGTGTCCGGTTATAACCCGATAATTCTGCTGCCTGTCCTCCGGTATAAAATTGTTGCGGCAGTGGCAGGGCGAGGGCTGGCATGGTCAGTAGCGAGGGCAGGCGAGCGTTAAGTGCTGAGAGGGCGGGCGGAGGCAGAGAGAGGGAGGGCCGGGACGGTGGTTAGGCAGAGCAAGGAGGACTAGTGTGCTGTCCCTGATTGGAGTAGAGGACAGCCAATCAGAGGACAGAGGGGGCGGAGCCCACACCCCGGCGGGCCAGAGACATATTCCTGTGCTGTCTGCGTACTGCAGGAGATAAGGTAAAGAACAATGTGGGGGGAGGTGAGGGTATATTTAATATATATGAGGGTGGTGGGGGTATATTTTATATGTATTGGGGAGGTAGGAGTATATTTAATATATATGGGAGTGGTGGGGGTATATTTTATATGTATTGGGGTGGTAGAAGTATATTTAATATATATGGGGGTGGTGGGGGTATATTTTATATGTATACTAGCTGAGAGCCCCGGCGTTGCCCGGGATGTTTGTGGTGTGGGGGTGGCATTTGGGTGGGGAGTGGTCCACGCGGCCCATGGCGGTGTGCGGTGGTACTGCTGCTGTGGCTGTACTGATGGTGATTGTATCGGTGTGCTGATTTGGGAGGGTTTGTTGCTGATGTGGGGGTGCGGATGTGGGTGTGCCGATGGGGGAGGTGCGAAGGTGGCAATGTGTGGGTGCTGATGGTGTTGATGGGGGCTGGGAATGGTGGGGAGCCGAGAATGCCAGTGTGCTGGGGGGGCATGGGATACCAGTGTGCTGATGTGGTGGTGCTGGGGATAGTGTGTGTGTGTATACGTGTGTGTGTATACACACGTGTGTGTGTATACACGTGTGTGTGTGTATACATGTGTGTATACATGTTTGTGTGTGTGTATACATTGTATGTGTGTGTATAAGTGTGTGTGTACGTGTACGTGTGTGTGTACGTGTACGTGTGTGTGTATACATGTGTGTGTATACATGTGTGTGTATACATGTGTGTGTGTATACATTTGTGTGTGTGTATACATTTGTGTGTGTGTATACATTTGTGTGTGTGTATACATTTGTGTGTGTGTGTATACATGTGTGTGTGTATAAATGTGTTTGAGTATAGATGTATGTGTGTGTGTATACATGTGTGTGTGTGTATACATGTGTGTGTATACATGATGTGTATGTATATGTGTGTGTGTGTGTGTGTGTGTGTATACGTGTGTGTGTGTGTGTATACGTGTGTGTGTGTATGTCTACGTGTGTGTGTGTATGACTCCGTGTGTGTGTGTATGACTCCATGTGTGTGTGTATGACTCCATGTGTGTGTGTATGACTCCATGTGTGTGTGTATGACTCCATGTGTGTGTGTATGACTCCATGTGTGTGTATGACTCCATGTGTGTGTGTACGTGTACATGTGTGTGAGTATACGTGTACATGTGTGTGTGTGTACGTGTGTGCGTGTGTGTGTGTGTACGTGTCTACGTGCGTGCGCGTGTCTACGTGCGTGCGCGTGTCTACGTGCGTGTGCGTCTCCGTGCGTGTGCGTGTCTCCGTGCGTGTGCGTGTCTCCGTGCGTGTGCGTGTCTCAGTGCGTGTGCGTGTCTCAGTGCGTGTGCGTGTCTCCGTGCGTGTCTCCGTGCGTGTGCGTGTCTACGTGTGTGTGCGTGTCTACGTGCGTGTGCGTGTCTACGTGCGTGTGCGTGTCTACGTGCGTGTGCGTGTCTACGTGCGTGTCCGTGTCTACGTTCGTATGCGTGTCTACGTGCGTGTGCGTGTCTACGTGCGTGTGCGTGTCTACGTGCGTGTGCGTGTCTATGTACGTGCGCCTGCGTGTATACGTGCGCCTGCGTGTATACGTGTGCCTGCGTGTATACGTGTGTGTGTGTCTGCGTGTATACGTGTGTGTGTCTGCGTGTATACGTGTGTGTACGTGTGTGTGTCTACGTGTGTGTGTGTATACGTGTGCCTACGTGTGTGTGTGTATACGTGTTGCCTACGTGTGTGTGTATACGTGTGTGTGTATATACGTGTGTGTGTATACATGTGTATACGTGTGTCTGTGTGTATACGTGTGTCTGCTGTGTGTATACGTGTGTCTGCTGTGTGTATACGTGTGTCTGCTGTGTGTATACGTGTGTCTGCTGTGTGTATACGTGTGTCTGCTGTGTGTATACGTGTGTCTGCTGTGTGTATACGTGTGTCTGCTGTGTGTCTGCTGTGTGTATACGTGTGTCTGCTGTGTGTATACGTGTGTCTGCTGTGTGTATACGTGTGTCTGCTGTGTGTATACGTGTGTCTGCTGTGTGTATACGTGTGTCTGCTGTGTGTATACGTGTGTCTGCTGTGTGTATACGTGTGTCTGCTGTGTGTATACGTGTGTCTGCTGTGTGTATACGTGTGTCTGCTGTGTGTATACGTGTGTCTGTATAGGTGTGTGTGTGTGTGTACGTGTGTGTGTCTGTGTATGTGTGTGTGTGTGTGCCTACATGTGTGTGTCTACATCTGTGTGTGTGTTTCTACATGTGTGTGTGTCTACATCTGTGTGTGTGTGTCTACATGTGTGTGTGTGTCTACATGTGTGTGTGTCTACATGTGTGTGTGTCTTATGTATAGAGATATATATAGTGTGTGTGTGTGTGTGTGTGTGTGTGTACGGAGGGATCAGGCTGGAGATGAAGGAATGTGTGGGGGGGGGGAGGTGATTACCTTACAGTTGGCAGCATCTTCCTCGTGCAGGCCGGGAGACGGACCCTGCAGTCATCTGGTACGGAGGGGCAGGGATCGGACGGGAGCCGGACAGAGGGCATGTGGAGGGGGGGGGGGGGAAGCTGCAGGGAGAACAGCACGGGGAATGTAGAGGGGGGGGAGAGCAGCACGGGGCATGTGGAGGAGGGGAGAGCAGCACGGGGCATGTGGAGGGGGGGGAGAGCAGCACGGGGCATGTGGAGGGGGGGAGAGCAGCACGGGGCATGTGGAGGGGGGGAGAGCAGCACGGGGCATGTGGAGGGGGGGGAGAGCAGCACGGGGCATGTGGAGGGGGGGGGAGAGCAGCACGGGGCATGTGGAGGGGGGGAGAGCAGCACGGGGCATGTGGAGGGGGGGAGAGCAGCACGGGCATGTGGAGGGGGGAGGGGGGAGAGCAGCACGGGGCATGTGGAGGGGGGAGGGGGGAGAGCAGCACGGGGCATGTGGAGGGGGGAGGGGGGAGAGCAGCACGGGGCATGTGGAGGGGGGAGGGGGGAGAGCAGCACGGGGCATGTGGAGGGGGGAGGGGGGAGAGCAGCACGGGGCATGTGGAGGGGGGGAGAGCAGCACGGGGCATGTGGGGGGGGGGGGTGAGCAGCACGGGGCATGTGGGGGGGGTGAGCAGCACGGGGCATGTGGAGGGGGGGTGAGCAGCACGGGGCATGTGGAGGGTCCCCTCCTGCAAGGCTGGCGGGAGCCCCCCCCGCTGGCCTCCGCCTCGAGGTGAGGCAGCGGTGCCGAGGAGCGTTGCAGGCGGCGCCGGGTAGGCTGGGCTTTGCTGTGAGGGGGGGTGGGAGAGGTGAGGCGGTGCCGAGGGGGCCGAAGGGGGTGAAGGGCATGGCCAGGGGGGGGGGGGGTGAAGGGCATGGCCAGGGGGGGGGGTGAAGGGCATGGCTGGGGGGGGGGGTGAAGGGCATGGCTGGGGGGGGTGAAGGGCATGGCTGGGGGGGGGTGAAGGGCATGGCTGGGGGGGGGTGAAGGGCATGGCTGGGGTGGGGGGGGTGAAGGGCGGGGTGGGGGGGGGGGTGAAGGGCATGGCTGGGGGGGGGTGAAGGGCATGGCTGGGGTGGGGGGGGGTGAAGGGCGGGGTGGGGGGGGGTGAAGGGCATGGCCGGGGGGGGGGGGTGAAGGGCATGCCCGGGGGGGGTGAAGGGCATGGCCGGGGGGGGGGGTGAAGGGCATGGCCGGGGGGGGGGGTGAAGGGCATGGCCAGGGGGGGGTGAAGGGCATGGCCGGGGGGGGGGGGGAGTGAAGGGCATGGCCGGGGGGGGGGGTGAAGGGCATGGGTGGGGGGTGGGGGATGAAGGACATGGCCAGGGGTGGGGGGTGAAGGGCATGGCCAGGGGGGGGGTGAAGGGCATGGCCAGGGGGGGGGGTGAAGGGCATGGCCAGGGGGGGGGGTGAAGGGCATGGCCAGGGGGTGGGGTGAAGGGCATGGCCAGGGGGGGGGGGTGAAGGGCATGGCCAAGGGGGGGGTGAAGGGCATGGCCAGGGGGGGGGTGAAGGGCATGGCCAGGGGGGGGGGTGTGAAGGGCCTGGCCAGGGGGGGGGGGTGAAGGGCCTGGCCGGGGGGGGGTGAAGGGCCGGGCCGGGTGAAGGGCCAGGGGGGGGTGAAGCGCTGGGCCGGGTGAAGCGCCAGGCCGGGGAGGGGGGGGGGTGAAGGACCGGGCCGGGTGAAGGGCCGGGGGGGGGGGGGTGAAGGGCCGGGGGGGGGGGGGGGGGGTGAAGGGCCGGGCCGGGGTGAAAGATCCCTTCCCCTGCGGTTACTTACCTCGCACCGGGCCGCGCTCCTCCTCCTCCTCCTCGGGTTCCTCGGCGGTCTCCGTTCCCCCGGGCGAGGCGGAGCTGAGACGCTCAGGTGAGGGGGGGGTGTGGGCCGCGGCCCGTGCAGCTCCCGACAGAGACAGCTAGGCCTGAGAGAGCCGGAGCAGCGCGCGCGGGGGATGGGGAGCTGGGGGCGCGGCCTCTAGGCCTGAAGGAGAGCGTGCTCTGCGGGGGGGGGGGGGGGGGGAGCACCGGGGGAGAGAGGGGGAGCACCGGGAGATAGGGTGATGTTGAGGTCCCGCGGAGTGGTGATAGGGGGGGTTCCGTTGTTGCGGGACAGCCGCCGGGAAGGGCGGGGGGGGGGGGTCAAGGTCGGGCAGCCGTTAAGGAGGGTAGAGTGTGTGTGTGTTGAGGAGGGTGGAGTGTGTGTGTGTTGAGGAGGGTGGAGTGTGTGTGTGTTGAGGAGGGTGTGTGTGTGTGTGTGTGTGTGTGTGTGTGTGTGTGTGTGTGTGTGCGTTGAGGAGTGTGTGTGTGTGTGTGTGTGTGTGTGTTGAGGAGTGTGTGTATGTGTGTGTGCGTTGAGGAGTGTGTGTGTGTGTGTGTGTGTGTGTGTGCGCGTTGAGGAGTGTGTGTGTGTGTGTGTCCGCCCCTTTGGCCCGTCACTCCGCCTCAGGCCAATGAGAAGTGTGCGGGGGCGGCCCAAGGGACCAATGAGATTTCCCCTAGGGACACCGGACATCCAGGCAGGCAGGCAGGCAGGCAGGCAGGCAGGCATGCATGCAGGCATACAGTGCTTTCACTAATATAGTATAAGAAGATGGGTGGTAGAAGTATATTTAATATATATGGGGGTGGTGGGGGTATATTTTATATGTATATGGGTGGTGGCGTATATTTTATATGTATTGAGGTGGTGGGGGTATATTTTATATGCATTGGTGTTGTGGGGGTATATTTTATATGTATTGGGGTGGTAGAAGTATATTTAATATATATATGGGGGTGGTGGGGGTATATTTTATATGTATATGGGTGGTGGCGTATATTTTATATGTATTGAGGTGGTGGGGGTATATTTTATATGCATTGGTGTTGTGGGGGTATATTTTATATGTATTGGGGTGGTAGAAGTATATTTAATATATATATGGGGGTGGTGGGGGTATATTTTATATGTATATGGGTGGTGGCGTATATTTTATATGTATTGAGGTGGTGGGGGATATTTTATATATATGGGGCGGTGGGGGGATATTTAATATATATACAGGGGTAGTAGGGGTATATTTAAAATATATGGGGGTGGTAGGGGTATATTTTATATGTATGGGTGTGGTAGGGCTATATTTTATATGTATTGGGGAGGTGGGGCTATATTTCATATGTATTCGGGAGCGTGTTTTTTATATATATACTAGCTGATATAC
>NC_134486.1:107412793-107437793 GCF_040206685.1 Ascaphus truei
ACAAGCCATCTGGCAACCCTACCCACCAATGCTAAAAATGTAAAATCTCCGTTCTAAGTCTAGCTAGAAGGGCTCGCTCTCCCCCCGCCACGGCGCCCGGCACCCCGGCTTGCTCTCCCCCCGCCCGGCACCGCTCGCTCTCCCCCGCCCCGACATGGAACCCCGGCTCCGGTTGCTCTACGCCCGCCCGGCACCCCAGCTCGCGTCACAACCGCTCGCAGCCTAGCAGTGCAGCACTTCCGGTGCCTGCTGCTGCTAGTGTGCGCGTGGGAGGCTGGGAGCGACAGCCTGCATAGGTTAGAAGTATATACCAGTGACTGTCTTTATTGTGATATTTCTTCAGATAAAAAAGGGGGTACAGGTTGACGTTTTTCACTGTACTGCAGTTCTAGCAAAGTGATGTTTCTCTTGTGAGGTATTGTAAAAGTTATATAAAAGATTGTTTTATGAATAACACTGTAACCGTAAGATGTCAGAATAAATTGTAAACTAGATATTCAGGGGACATTAACTATTCGTTAACAAATCGTTAATTTACATTTTTATTCATGTGAGTGATTGTGTAGGCAGGGCCCGTGCTCTGCTTTGCCCGGGGGCCCCTAATGTTGTTAAGATGGCCCTGTGGACATGCCCTCCGACCAATGACTATGAACCAAGGAAAAGACTGAGATGATAGGATAACAGCATGGCAGGAGGGGCGAAGGGATACAGAAGAAAAATGCACACAATGCGCACCAGGGAATAAAATGAAGTAAAATATTTATAATAAAACAAAAAATAACTGAGGGGATCCAACCCCACCTCAGTACACATATGTTATAGATCCGGGTTTAAGTAACAATGAACAGAAACCACATGAAAAGTCAAATGTATCTAATTAGACTAAATCTACAAACAACATAACAAATGAAAAAATAATAAAAAGACATGAATGTTCAAAAAAACGGGATGCATGTACCCAGAATTAAGCTAAGATAGTAGCTGAACAACTGCCTGAGGCTGAAAGGGGGAGACGGAGACTTACACTGAAGCCCCAAGCGGGTTCTGCAGGTGAACGTATGAGGGTCCGGACCATGCCACCGCAGAGATGTTGCCAGCGCCAGAGCTCCCTGCAAACGCCGTCTCAGCCTGTCGGCATACGCGCAGAGTGACCTGGCGTGACCCCCTTTCAGCCTCAGGCAGTTGTTCAGCTACTATCTTAGCTTAATTCTGGGTACATGCATCCCGTTTTTTTAAACATTCATGTCTTTTTATTATTTTTTCATTTGTTATGTTGTTTGTAGATTTAGTCTAATTAGATACATTTTACTTTTCATGTGGTTTCTGTTCATTGTTACTTAAACCCGGATCTATAACATATGTGTACTGAGGTGGGGTTGGATCCCCTCAGTTATTTTTTGTTTATTAATAAATATTTTACATCATTTTAATCCCTGGTGCGCATTGTGTGCATTTTTCTTCATTTCATCTCAAGGTGCCACCCATCTTGGGGGTCACCTTGTTCTAGGAGCTCATTGGGGAGACGCTCTACACACATGCTGCAAGGGGATTAACGCTTCCAGCAAACTGTATACCTGCAGCACGAGCGCTGAATTTCCTACATTCTCTGCTAAGAGATACAGATATAGCACGAAAGGAGCACGTGAGAAGGAGACCTGCAGAGAGGAGAGGAATTGTCCTGAGGAGCCTGGCGAGACATACAGGGCAGTAGCACAGCAGCGGTTACCGGAGGCATCGGGTACGAGCGAGCGGAGAGTACATCGTCAACTAAAGAGGAACCCGAGTAATCTAGGGGTCCTGAAACTGAGAGTAGATCAAGCGGAAACACATCCAAGGTATTGGCACTACAGCACTTCAATATACTTATCATCATACATCCTTTACCAGCATCCACCATTATTTGCAAAGAACCAGGCCTGCAGGGCAGGCTTGATGGCGGTGCCTGTGCACCGAGTCCCATGGTTACAGAGGCCCCACTCTCTCCCCCACAACAATGAAACTGATTGACGGGGTTGTTGCGTTGCCATGACGCTGTGACATCATGTTGTCATGGCAATGTGACACCATTTTATGTGGCAGAGCGATGATGACAGGAGTCTGAGGAGATGCCGCCTGATAAGATAAGAGCCGAGGCCCTGCACTGAGCCTCGCAAATATCCTAGCCGGCCCTGCCCTGCACCTATTAACATCAACATTTTTCACCAACTCCAACACTGTGCCAGCACCAACAGTAGCCCATTAGTTAGCATCTGGGATAGTACCTGGGTCTAAGTAAGAGACACTGAGGGACAATTGCGCAGTGAGGTACACTTTTCCAACAAACGTTTGGTGCTCTTGTTATACATCTATGTAAAAATCCTGACTGTGTGCCTAACATAATGGCTGCCTTTCAGTTTCAATCAACCCTTCAGCTAGGTTAACTCAGCAGCTACAATGTATCCTTATATTACGAAGGTAACATTATGAATTGTTACAGTTTACAGCTCAAACTGCTGGGAACAATTGGCCTCAAATGATCACAAACAGGAAAGTGTTGCAAAAATCAAGCACTGTTGGGGAAGTGTGCTTAACCAGCTATAGAAATCAATGGATGCTTTAAAACTCATTAAAAATAACATTGAGTTGAATTAAAAAAAAAAACAGGCCACTTTTATCTAATACTACAGAACTTATTTATTTAAAAATATATACATACACATGTTCTGCTGCTTTAAGTGTAGCTTTATCCCAAACACCCTAAACCACAGAGTATAAGCTTCAACCTTATGTTCTGTGACTGAACTAGATGAAGCCACTAAGAAGCACATTATTTTTTTTGAAGATCAGGATTTAATAATGAAAGATTACATGAGTTAAATAAAGCAACAACAAAAAAGTTATTTTTTTACTCTTGACCCATTTACTGTAACCTCCTCCAATATTCTTTCAAAATTTCAATTTGTGCGTATCGCTGCATAGTACCTAGCTGATGTGGGTGTTAGTCGTCATCTGTTACTACTCAGGTGCATCCAGCAATAGTAAACATAGCCGTACAGTAAATCGGCATAACATTTAAGTAATGCTCCAGTTCCCTTTGAGACACTAACCATATTATAATACTGTCATGTATGTATTAATGTCTATATAGCTAGGTAATATGTTATGTAACGGTCATATCACCCCACCCAATCGCATATACCGCGTGCGTGGAGGGAACATGCAATGTTACCAAGGGGTGCGTGGTGCAATACCTGTTGGCTCACAGAAGGCTGAGCATCCGCTAAGGGAACCTGGGGCAATGTATTACAATACTAATGATGCAGCGCCTCCACCTGCGATGGCTCCCACCAGAGGGGAAGTAGTTCCTCGCAGGACAATACACAATGACCACACAGACAGCTCTATATAACTATTAACTTTACTACATGCAGCAACTTATCACATTACATCTCAACACATGCGCCACGGCGGACGCTAACCACTCTAGGCGTCACGGCGGACGCTACCACCTCTAGGCATCACGGCGGACGCTACCACCTCTAGGCGTCACGGCGGACGCTACCACCTCTAGGCGTCACGGCGGACGCTAACCTCCCGCAGAGTGACCCCACCCTGTGTCCAGTAACCCCCACCCAAATGTCTTGCACTCCCAAAATCATATACCAATGTCTGCATATGTATGTGTGACTGCGCAGCCACTATGTCTGGTGATAGGCCTGGTTGGTGCACGTGAGTTGCAGGTTACCTGCCCGGGCTCCAGCCACGGGTACCGCGATATCACCGGAGTTCCGCCCGATCCGACGTTGTCCTCCACACCGCGTTGGGTGAATTCCAGCGCGGATAATATCACCTTAGTCCCAGGGTATTTGATAGTGTTCTGAGCCCAGAACCCACCTCGCAGGGCCGCACGGCTTTAGCACTGTGTCCCTGACTAAGCTACCAATAAATGGGTCAGTGTCCCTATCTAGGGCCTGTCCCTATACTCCACAAGCTATTAAGTGGCTCAGGACCTAACTGGGGGCCTGGGGGCTGCTGGCCTAATGCAGAGGGTCACTGACCCCTGCATCCACCTCTTACCCCTAGCTGGTCCGGATCCTGACTGCCTGTGTCACTGCAAAACCCTGCGAAAAGTATCTCTCCTTTCCCGGGCAAATCCCTCAGCCCTATTGGCTCCCTGGCGTCAGGTGTCTCTGCCCCTATGCACCCTGGGGGCTGGCCGTCTATCCTCACGCATGCGCGAGCTATCAGGGGCCTCCCGCGCTAGCTGGCATCCTGCGCATGCGCGAGCTAACTGTCATGGCGGCGCCCTGCTCCGCTAGCCGCCGGACCGGTGGCAACGCGATCGCGGCCTTAGCGACGGCCCGATCGCGTCCCCGGCAACCGGCCTGCTCGCCGCTCGCGTCCCCGGCAACCGCCCGACCCGCTTCCCTAGCAACCGGCCGCACAGCAACACCGCGCGCTCGCCACGGTGAAGGAGGAGGCGAGTGCGCGAGGGGGGGGGACAAGGGAGGGGGCAAGTGCGCGAGGGGGACCTGGCTACAGTTATATAGCGCCATTAATGTACATCGCGCTTCACAGCAGTAATACATGTGACAAACATAAATAACAAATAATACAAATAACAGATCATGGGAAGAAGCGCTTCAGACATAAAAGTAACATTTAGGAAAAGGAGTCATTGCTCCGAAGAGTTTACAATCGAATTGGTAGGTAGGAAGAACGTACAGAGACAGTAGGAGGGCATTCTGGTAAGTGCATCTGCAGGGGGCCAAGCTTTATGTATGAGGTGTAAAGTATCAGCGGAGCTATACGTAAGCTTCGTTAAGCAGGTGTGTTATAAGGTGGGTCTTACAGGTGGCTAGAGAGGGTGCTAGTCGGATATTGAGGGGAAGGGAATTCCAGAGGTGTGGGGCAGTCAGTGAGAAAGGTTTAAGGCGGGATAAATTCATAAATGTTCAGTCAGCGGGCTCATGCGGGGTGCACTATAATGTATGTACTGACTATGTACAGTAAATACATTCTGAGGCCGATTCATAGGATTCTGTCTAAGCAATGACGTGACTGGGCTGTAAGGTGTCTTCCTGCACTGGAAGTTGCCTGCTAGAGCGCCACTTAGTGAACATGCTCTATGACAATTATTATATGCAGGCATTGATCAAAATGGGAAGTATAGGTTTGTACATAAAGTGATTAAATAAATAAAAGCTCTCTCCTTTCTGTTTTTATTTGCATGCACATGGTAGAAACCTTTCTGAAATTGGGTCAGAACCTTGCCCCAATGTTGAACAGGTTTCTAGAAATCAGGCCCAATACCACAACTTTTATGTACTGCACTAAAAACACTAAACATGACGGTAAGTGAACCAAAATATGGTTGTATTAAAAAAATGCCTTTCAGTTGAAAATGTGCGTATGCGTTTGACAGTGCACATATTTGTTTTCATCAACATCTTTTAATTATCATTTTAATATAAGACAGAGAATCTTTAACTGGATTTAACATAAGCAACATACACCAGAAATATTAGATGTAAAATAAACCCTTAAATGGTACCTCTGCCACAATTTTATTATCTTCCCTGTTATGGCGCAGATTACACCCCACCGATGACCTCGGATAGCGGGGCGCTCAGGTGCTTTTGCATGTAATGCTATATAGAGGGAGGTGTATTATAAGCCATTTTACTTAATCCTGCTTTTAAATACAAACACATTAAAGTTTAGTTCTCTTAAGGGGTAATGTGTACTAAATAGTGTAATTGATCATATTAGTACAGGCATACCCCGGTTTAAGGACACTAACTTTAAGTACACTCGCGAGTAAGGACATATCACCCAATAGGCAAACGGCAGCTCACGCATGCGCCTGTCAGCACATCCTGAACAGCAATACCGGCTCCCTACCTGTACCGAAACTGTGTGCAAGCGGGGAGACTATAGAGCCTGTTACACATGCGTTATTTACATCAGTTATGCACGTGTATGAGGATTGCAGTACAGTACATGCATCGATAAGTGGGAAAAAGGGAGTGCTTCACTTTAAGTACATTTTCACTTTACATACATGCTCCGGTCCCATTGTGTACGTGAATGCGGGGTATGCCTGTACTAATTGCAAGCACAATACAACCAGTTCTAAAAATAACAAAAAACAAAAAAAAACATTATGTTCTCTGTGGTTTATTCTGTTTGGGATAAAGATAAGTGAACTTTATCCCCTGATCTGAAACATGGGTGTGTGAGGAAGGATATAATAGTATCATTAGACTTTACAAGGAAGCCCTTCCCCCCTTAGGTTGTTTCTTTCAGATTATAATCCCACATTGTTACTTTACTAGCTCCAAACCAGATAATATTTTGGTATATACCTAAACTATGTGTCGCATCTGTGGTATAAATAGCTATTGATCCCCTTCCATCACATTCAAATACTTTGTGTTTTCTTCTTGATACTACATGATATCTTCTGATTACGCACTGGAGTAGTATACTTATTATGCATCGCCCCTAGATATATGAGAGACATCAGGGTTGTTGTGACCCATGATCTCTTATTTGAACAATACAAATTAAAAGATATATTTAAATTTTCTGTCATTTTCCACTTTCTCCATAAAGATATTGAGTGCACAGAATTAAGGTCTTTCTTTCTCTGTTCACGTCTTAGATCAATGTTTTCCCTTAGTGCACCCTATTTTTCTATACCTTGAGGTCGAGCGAGTACACCTTCTGTGTTGTACAGGGTTACATTTAGCAGGAACTGAAGTGACATTACCTTCATGATGTGGGTAGCAAAGAGAAGACTTATTTAGGGCTTTAGGAAGCAACTGGTCATTTACAGACTAGAGTGCCGCTGTAGTTCAGGACGTCCCAACTTGTGCCTGGGCGTTTTATACCCGTCTGCCAGAGAGCACCCTGTTATTGTAGTAAGTCTAGAGCCAAGTTGGAAGAGTTACATTGTACCTCATGTCCCTGACGGCTCCATCTGGGTTCTGCACATGCCGTCTGATATTTATGAGAGGCTTCTAAGGCCTCGTCCAGGCTGAGAGCTTGCTCTCAAAAACAATTAAAGTAAATTGTTGGGTCCACGCTGTACGCGCACATGCACGTGAGCGTGCAGAGGTGCGATGCTTGGCGAAACAAATATTTTTGTATTTGTCGCGTTTGCCCTGGTCACATGCGCAGTTCAGCCAAGGAGGGCATACCGCTCACGTGACGTCGCGGGCACACACCCCCAGCACGCCCCCCCACCACGCGCACAACTAGCTGGCTAGGAATCGCCTGACGTCCCGGCACTCGAGCGCGCTCCCACCCTGGACGAGGCCTTATTTTAGCAAGCTGAGTTTTTAGCTTGCAAGTAGTGGGTAAGACACAGTATGAGTGACTCTCAGATGGCTGACAAGTTCAACAAAAGATTGCTCTATATTCAAGTCTGTCCCTTCAGGCATAGATTAAGCCTGCACTCGAGCAATTTTTATTTTCTGTTGGCCCATCAAGCCCCACATCAAAATCATTTCCGGATATAAGTGCGGTGTGGGGATTCCTCATGTTTGATTACATGGTTCATCATATTCAGAGTTTTGACACATTTTCAGCTGAATCAAGTTAGGGCACCACTCCAGGCCCCGCAGACATGCAGTAGGCCGCAATCTAGTAAATTAAACCTGACTTCAGGGGAATGCAACCTAGGAAATATTCATCTTTTAAGACAGAGTTCCCTCTGACCTACATCATTGGCCACAAATGGCTGCCTTTTTGTAGCCAGAAAAGGAGGATAGCGTTGGATGATGAACAGTCAGGGTAAGGTCTTTTATTAAGCGACTATTTTGGAGAGCACGTCTCCCAGAAGTCCTGATTATTCTTTATAATTGCCAATTTTTTTCTGAAACAATTCCTATTGTGTGTTTACAAGTATATACACGAAAACCATAACTACACACATTTTATTGATATGATTTTTGTATATAGTAAAATTGTATGTGTTATTTGTACTCCTTTTAGGAGCATGCACTAAACCTTCCTTACTTTAAAAAGTACGTGCTGGATCTCAAATAAATGATGTTTTGAACTTAGAATACCTTCATCTTGAAATAGCTCAAATGATACAAATGATATAGTTCATACATTTGTATTAATGCATTCTTTTTGGTTCGATTTGGAATTTGCATTAAAGAATTTCAACAGGTTGATACTTCCACTGGAATTGTCGAGTATGTATATTCAGTGTACAGTAGGTTGTGATACCAATTATGGGACCAACATAAGAGTACTTTTCTACAGTACATTCAATACCAAGATCTACGTGCAGAAAGCAGAAAAATGGGTTAAAGAACAGTTCTTGTAATACTGGAAAATAATATGTACTGTAATTGGTTCTTTACCCCTTTGCTGCTATATGCCTCTATCAGTAATGGAATTCTAGCATGTCCTGTACATATGTTGTCTGCACCAATACGTAAGTGGTGATTCATAACCTAATCTCTTGGAACAAAAAGTAATTTCTACTTCTCTTTTCTATTGTTATAGAATCTTTCAACTCATTCTATTTATAAACAGCACGTCAAATATCATGTCTTTTTTGTAACTAATTACACAAGTGTTTTATTAACTTTTAGATGCATAACCTCTATCCCCTTAATAAAAAAAAAAACAATAAGGCAATTTCACTTATTTCAGTATTAGGGTTGATAGTTATGACTGTTCTGTTTGCTTTCATGTAAACCACAAGATAAAATCTGTACGGTGGGAAAGCAGATACATTAGGACTTTTATTTGATAGGCATTAGATCATTAAAGAGCAATGCAAAGTCACACCAAACATAGCTAAAAAGATTCAAAATGGGTTGGGGTTTTTTCAGTGACCCCCCAAGTCTATAACTTAGGGGACAGAAGCATAAAGTCATATTTTTGCTTAACTCATCTTGTTCCTTCCACCCAAGGAAAATACATTAACAAGACAATGTAATGAATGAAGATGCAGCATAAGGAAGTGTTTGTCTTAAGTTTTACAAGGAGACATAAACCAAGGTCACCTTTTTAATAACGCTCTTCTGTTTCCTTCAGACACGGTCTGTGAACAGAAACTGCCTGAAGAACCACTATGGGTCTACACAGCCCGTACTGAGCTTATAACATGCAGGTGAGTTACACTGAATTATATAGCACTTACAATGTTTCCCTGGTATTAGATCACAATTCCTCCAAAATAAGGGAGGAGGAGCAAGCAGCCTTGCGATTAATGCACCAGCTCCAGAAGTGAGACGCCCCGGTTCAAGACCCAAGTAACACTGTGCCAGTTACTTGAGTAGATCTGCAAGCCTAATTTTGTTATAAAATTGCTTTTACAGTAGGTGACACATTTTTGGACATTGAACTCTGAGTCCATGTATCAAGCCATTTTGCTAAAGACTCCCCCCACCTCCTCTCTGTACCTGACAGAAATTTGGGAAAGACTATACACAGAGCAATAGAAATTAGGGAGGTGTTACAGGGCACACACTTGATAAAGAAAAGTATTACATTTTCCACGTGCATGGCAAAAATCTCTACCAAGATGTGTGTCAAATATAAGTAGCGTCTGATATTTTACCATGCTGCAGTGGGCAAGAGGAAGAAAAAATTAACTGTGTCTAATTGCACTTTTCATGTTGAAAAACAAGAGAAGCCTGTTCTTCCACTACTCCATAAAGATTATTTTCCCAATCTAACTTCATCTTGAGCACCACTTTACTTTTTACAAATTGAAGCCATGTCTTTGGTTTCTGAATTAATTTTGTTAGAAGCATACAGTATTTGTTGGCGCTATATTGTCTTACATTATTAATTATGTAGAGTTTAAAGTGTTCAATTATTCTGTTCTAGAGTGAAGACACAAAGGAAAAGGTTGTGTAGAATAAACTGTTTTTAGAATGAGGATGAGAAACAGTGCCTTTTTTCTAGAGCCAAGATGTGTAACGTTGTTATAGAATAAATGTTAGTGGAAGAGCTTTGTTGTACAATAACAGCACGCAAAAGAAATTTGGTTTGAGAATAAAGGTGTGCCACAGTAACATGATTCTAGAAAAGAACATATGCTGTGATAACGTGGTCTTATAATGAAGAGTAATGTGATTCTAGAATGTCATGGTGCAAATTTTATCTTGGCTCTAAAACGAAGATGTACATTGGTTCTAGCATGAAACATTGAAAGAGTAACCAGATTCTAGAATTAACATGGGTAGAAGTAACATGATTCTTGGATAAACGATGTGTAGAACTAGCTTGGTTCTAGAAGTAAGGTGGGCTACATCTACGTGGCTGCAAAATGAACTAGTGCGGTGAGAACTTAAAAGGTTGCTCTAAACACAGGAAACAATGATGGTATTTGTAGAACTAGTACAGTTCCTAATAGTTGCAAGAAAAATAAGAGAGCAACCACTTAATCAGAAAACACACTGTTTTCAATGGGTGGCTAAGGTGCCTGTGCTTGAACCTCCAGTAAAAGGACACAAGCAACGTGCTGGGTATTGACACCCATATTTAATTGTCAATCCTACAGTACATGGTTTCAGAAACTGAACTGTGGATATTGGGGATGTAGGTGAGAGGTTCCTCACCGGCCTTTGGCTTTTATTTTCCAAAACAATTCTATCTGCAGAACATCCTTTAAAAAGGTCCACTACAGTTGTATCAGTATTTGATTTGCAGCATGTTTGGAAATATATTAAGTAGATTTTCTTTATAGAGTAATCTTCTTTAAATCTCTTACATTTCTGGTGATAAAACATCCTTCGGCAAAAAGTATTATTCTCACCGGATCCAACGTATATGCCTCCTGTGAACGCAGTGCCTTGCAAGGCCTCTCAGGCAACAAAGGCGTTAACAAGACTTTATCAGAAAGATAAGTGGTTACTAAGCATAGTGGAAAACCTCACACAGTTTGTGTTCCCTTTTGAATCTGTATTAGGTTTCACTCTGCATGAAATGAGCAAGAAAATGTTACCAATGCATCCCTTACCTGGGCCTACCTTTTCTTGCATTATATTTCCAACTATTTCATATACATCTTTGTCCAGTAAATGGTAACCAAAACATAAGTGGCATAACCCAAAATAATTTGTTATTGAATGGATTTTTGAAAACATAATTGAGTAATTACAATTATTATGTGTAAACACGTTGCTTATTTCCATTTTGTAATGTATTTTTCCATTCATATTCTTGCGTATAAACCACAATGGCTTCAAGGAAATATGATACCAAAAAACTGTCAATACTTTTCCTATAGCCTGCAGCCCAAAGCTGAACTGAAAAATAGTATTTTTTGCTTTTGTAAGCTTTTTTGCTTATTTTTATGTTATGTATTTTACATCAATATTCTCACTGGCAAGACATTTTGCTTAGTTTTCTAGTAAATGAGATTGATTTTACTGAACTCCATAACCAACCTTTTATTCCCAAGTCACCCAGGCTTAAATACATTATTTTATCATACCGACAATGATTATTTTCCCAATCAGTGTTGTATATGGTTCCCAACACAGTGTTGTATATGGTACCAATGAATTAACATTTTTTTAAAGTCTAATATTTGGTAGCAGTCACAAAAAGGTATTGGGGGATTATATATAAAGATTCCTATTTAAGATGACTTTAATGCAAAGTTAAAATATCAACTTCTATCCAAGTGAATGGAGATTAATGCATTGATAACTTGTGTTAAAGCTGCAGTTCAGTCAATATCCTGCATGTGCGTTTTTTTTTAATAAATCAGTTCTGTAGTAAGAAAAAATACTTTTAGCATTTTCTGTTTTTAAAAAAACAACTTTGAAAGACCAATTGTCTTGTATTCTATTTTAACAACCATTTGCTAAGGCACTGTCCCTTCATGTCCTGTCACAAGCCCTGGCACACCCCTTTGTCAGCCCTGCCCTCCCTCTAGCACATGTCATTGCAGGAGTGCTCATGAATATTCATGAGCTTCCACTGACGGACAGAAGCAGAATATAAACAGATCCCTTCACTAATGATGTCACCAACTTTCACCGATCAATACATGGAGAACGAATTGACCTGCAGCTATACAGTTCTTTAGGTAATTAGAGATTGCACACATGAAACTATTGAAGTAAAAAAATAAATAAAAAAAAAAAAAGACTGAACTGCAGCTTTAATGGCTTCTCACCATAATGAGGGTAAAAGCATCCTGGCTTTAAACCTAGGGCACCCCATTTAATAAAGAATAAAATTGCCCATTGCCCCACAATTGTACCATAGGGGGCTATTCATTAAACTGCGCCAGTGCTAATCGGGGCACGCTCGCACCGAAACTCCCATATAAGCTAATGGTAGTTTCAGTGCAATAGTGTCCCGAGCGGCATTATAACACATTAATTATTAACTTTCATAGCCCTCAAAGTAACATCTGAGGTCACACAGGGTTCATACAGTTCCGGCGCTCCTGCCCTACTAACAGTCTCAGTTAGAGCTGCCACATAGAGTCACTCTGACCACAAAATGCAGAAGTTCCCGTGCTATTTTTTTTGTTTTTTTAGCATGTTTTCATAATTTAAGATATGAGTCATAGCTTTATAGATTCAAGACAAAAAAACAGCGCACAACGCTCAAAGTGTAATAAAAAGTAGTAACAAAAATTGGTTCAGAAAAAAGGTGTAAGTATTCTGCGTACATCAAAACAAATCTTTAAAAGCATATCATGTAAGCAGGCATGTGTTACCAACGCTGGAACTGGATCGATTAGGACACTCACCATCTGGTCTCATGATGGAAATCTTCAAAGGATATACCACTCTTCGCAGTAGGTAGCCCCACACCAATGGGCACAAGGAATCCTTAAAGTGGGTCGAAATAAAATGTCTATTTAGTGAGAAACGCCCCCGTTAACAGGATCAGTTATTTTCAAACGTCAGAAATCCAGCGGTATCCCCCTCACGTTGTGAGGAAGTACTCCCTGACGAAGTAGTGTTTTTAGCTACAAAACGCGTAGGAGGATTTTATTGAAGTTATTTGCTGCTCTACTCACTTCTACTACCCTTACTTTAGCCGTGCGACCGCATTCACGGGTCTGTGACTGTCTGTGCTACGAGCGCTCTGTATCTGTGGCGCCTGTGCAGTGACGTCACTATCCGTTGCCGTGTACTATCGGCGCTTCAGTTTTGGGTAGAAGTTGAGTACATCCTGACTATTTTTCAGAACGGGACTGTTATATGTAGCTGCCCCCTAGATCTGCCTTAACATACTGCCCCGAGTCACGCTGGTAGTGACGCTGCGAGGTGGAGCACGGACGGTAGTGAGAGTGATACAGCTCTATTTCCGATGCTTGAAAAGAACTGATCCTGTTAACGGGGGCGATTCTCACTGAAGAGACATTCTATTTCGACCCACTTCGGGGAGGATTCCTTGTGCCCATTGGTGTGGGGCTATCTACTACGAAGAGTGGTATATCCTATGAAGATTTCCATTGTGAGATCAGATGGTGAGTGTCCTAATCGATCCAGTTCCAGCGTTGGTAACACATGCCTGCTTACATGATATGCTTTTAAAGATTTGTTTTGATGTACGCAGAATACTTACACCTTTTTTCTGAACCAAGTATTGCTACAAAATTTTATTACACTATGAGCGTTGTGCGCTGTTTTTGTCTTTATTCTGTTTTAGTGTGTGGGGTGCTTGGCCACCCCGGTTTTACCGCTGCAGATGCTCCTTAACTACCTTATCAAGGTTACGAACTTTATATTCATTTTGTGCACTGGTTGAAGTATTTTTTCACCTCAATTATTGAGTATTTTGGGATCTGAAATATCAGGTTTACATCACTATTTATCACATTATTGTTGTTTAAATATATCCCGATTCTTTTCAGTAGCGCACTTTTTTCTTCCCTTTTTTTCAATATAGCTTTATAGATGTAGGTCTGACAGCCCAGCTCTTACAAAGCCTAACAACTTCCATCACAGTCATATACAACATACAATGCTTTTGTTATCGGTAATTAGGCTAGTTGACAACAAATACTGCAGTGATGAACTGGGTTATAAACCAATTTCCCAACCAATAAACTCACAATGGTCCTCAATATTATTATCATCATCAATAGGTCTTCCAAATCAGAAAGTGAAGAGAGTATTTCACTGTGTGTGTGTGTGTGTGTGTGTGTGTGTGTGTGTGTGTGTGTGTGTGTGTGTGTGTGTGTGTATGTGTGTCTGTGTGTAAACGGGTAAAAAGCAGGCACTCCACGGCTTATTTAAATGGAGCAAAAAAAAAAAAAGTTTATCCATCAACATTTTGCATCTCTGGGGAACCTTTTTCTCCCAGAGAACTGAAATTTTGACCAAAAACCATTTTATGCACAATTTAAACAAGCTGCGGAGTGCATGGTTTATATTTAAAAAAATGCGGTTTGCACCCAGGGTCCAATTACAGTGCTGTCCAATCTACTATATATTTCTGAAAGCACTGTATGTCTGCGTCCCTAGCGGCAATCTCATTGGTCCCTTGGCCTGCCCGCCCCCGCACACCTCTCATTGGCCTGAGGCGGAGTGACGGGCCAAAGGACGGACACACACACACACACACACACACACACACACACACACCTCTCTCTCTGTCCTCTCCCCCACCCCATCACACTCACCTCCCTCTCCACTCAACTCCCTCCACCTCCCGCTCCACTCACCTCCCTCTCCACTAACCTCCCTCCCGCTCAACTCCCTCCCCGGCGCGGGGACAGGCAGTGGGCAGGGCAGCCTGCCGCTGCCTCCACTCACCTCCCGCTCCCCTCCCGCTCCCTCCACTCACCTCCCGCTCCCTCACCTCCCGCTCCCTCCCCTCACCTCCCCTCACTTCCCGCTCACCTCCCGCTCACCTCCCTGGCGCGGGGACAGGCATTGGCCAGGGCAGCCTACCGCTGCCACGCGGCACCTAAGATGGCGGTAGACAGAAGGACCCATTCCTCCCTCGCGGACTAACTAACATGGCGGCGGCCAGAAGGAGAGGTGAGTGTGTGAGTGAGTGAGTGTGTGTGTGTGTGTGTGTCACAGCGTGACAGTGTGTGTGTGGGACACTGTGCGTGTGTGTGTGTGTGTGGGACACTGTGTGTGTGTCTGTGTGTGTATGTGTCTTACACTCTGTCTCACACTCTGTCTCAGACACTGTAGAGTGGGGACCGGAGCTACACATGGGGGGGGGGGAAGGGGGTGGGGGGGTCAGGAGCGGAGAAAGATACAGGGGGAGTGGCGAGGAGGGACCCGTCAATTTAAAGCAAACCAACCCCCCTCCTGTCCACTGCCCCCCCCTCCTGTCCACTGCCCCCCCTCCTGGCCACTGCCCCCCCCCTCCTGTCCACTGCCCCCCCCCTCCTGTCCACTGTCACCCCCCTCCTGTCCACTCTCCCCCCCTCTCCTGTCCACTCTCCCCCCCCTGTCCACTCTCCCCCCCTCCTGTCCACTCTCCCCCCCTCCCATCCCCTCCTGTCCACTCTCCCCCCCTCCCATCCCCTCCTGTCCACTGCCCTTTCACCTGTCCCCCCCCTGTCCACTCTCCCCCCTCCTGTCCACTCTCCCCCCCCTCCTGTCCACTCCCCCCCCCCTCCTGTCCACTCTCCCCCCCTCCCATCCTGTCCACTGTCCTTTCCACTGTCCCCCCCCACCGCCCACTGTCCCCCCCCCGCCCACTGTCCCCCCCCCTGACCGGCCAACTGTCCCCCTCTCCCCCCGGCCACTGTCCCCCCCTCCTGCCCACTGTCTCCTCCTCCTGTCCACTGTCCCCCCCCTCCTGCCCACTGTCTCCTCCTCCTGTCCACTGTCCCCCCCCTCCTTTTCCCCCGTCCCCCTCCCCCCTTTTCCCCTCCTCCCCCCCCCCCTTTTCCTAGCGCTAAATGTAACTCACGGCCAACGCCGGCTCTCCCCCCCGCTCCCCTTTCTCCCCCCCGCTCCCCTTTCTCCCCCCCTGCCCTTTCTCCCCCCCCCGCTCCCCTTTCCTTCCCCCGCTCCCCTTTCTCCCCCTCCGCTCCCCTTTCTCCCCCCCGCTCCCCTTTCTCCCCCCTTGCTCCCCTTTCTCCCCCCCTCCTCCCTTCTCTCCTTCCCCCCTCCTCCCTTCTCTCCTCCCCCCCTCCTCCCTTCTCCCCCCTCCCTTCTCTCCTCCCCCCCTCCTCCTCCTCCTCCCTTCTCCCCCCTCCTCCTCCCTTCTCCCCCCTCCTCCTCCCCCCTCCTCCTCCCTTCTCCCTCCTCCCCCCTCCTCCTCCTCCCCTTTCCCTCCCCCCCTCCTCCCCTTTCCCTCCCCCTCCCCTTTCCCTCCCCCTCCTCCCCTTTCCCTCCTCCCTCCTCCCCTTTCCCTCCCCCCATTTCCCTCCACCCCTCCCCCTCCTCTCCTTTCCCTCCCCCTCCTCCCCTTTCCCTCCCCCTCCTCCCCTTTCCCTCCTCCCTTTTCCCTCCCCCCTCCTCCCCTTTCCCTCCCCCCTCCTCCCCTTTCCCTCCCCCCTCCTCCCCTTTCCCTCCCCCCTCCTCCCCTTTCCCTCCCCCTCCTCCCCTCCCACACCCTTCCCCCCTCCCACACCCTACCCCCTTCCCCCCATCCCACACCCTTCCCCCCCTTCCCACCAATCTTCGCCTTCCTGTCCGCCTTCCTGCCTCTGCTTTCGCGCCCACCAGCCTCTGCCTTTCACCCGCCCTTACTCCGCCCGCCTCTGCCTTTCACCCACCGCCTCACAGCCGCTGCATGCACTCAACAGACTCCCGCCACACTCGACACATACCTGCCGCCACACACACCTGCTGCCTCCCGCCCCTACGCACCGACATCACTGACCCACCGCCTCACACCCTAGCAGGACCCCCACTCACAGACAACACTCACAACCCACGCGCCACCCGCCGCCTCACACCCTAGCAGGACCCCCACTCACAGAGAGCACTCACAACCCACGCGACACCTGCCGCCTCACACCCTAGCAGGACCCCACTCACAGACAGCACTCACAACCCATGTGCCACCCGCCGCCTCACACCCTAGCAGGACCCCCACTCACAGACAGCACTCACAACCCACGCGCCACCTGCCGCCTCACACACTAGCAGGACCCCCACTCACAGACAGCACTCACAACCCACGCGCCACCTGCCGCCTCACACCCTAGCAGGACCCCCACTCACAGACAGCACTCTCAACCCACGCGCCACCTGCCGCTTCACACCCTAGCAGGCCCCCGACTCACAGACAGCACTCACAACCCACGCGCCACCTGCCGCCTCACACCCTAGCAGGACACACGCCTCACATTTTTACATCTGTTATGTCACCAAAATATACATTGTACTGTGGTGTGTTTACAATAAACCATTTTTAAACAACATCGTATTACATTTTATTCCATCTTTCTTTTCAATATTATTATCCAACCTTTCCAACAAATACTCACCTATTGTTCCACCATTTATAAATAATACTACCTATTACGCATTTACATCCCGGGCAACGCCGGGTCTCTCAGCTAGTATATATATATATATATATATATATATATATATAAAACTTTATTTCATATAGCGCTTTTCCCCCAATGGGACTCAAAGCGCTTCACAATTACAGTTTAGTGAGTGTTACGCAACACATAGGAACTTTTTTACAGGCACAGGTCCCTGCCCCGTGGAGCTTACAATCTATGTTTTTAGTGGAGATAAAGGGACTTGCACGAGGTCACAAGGAGCAGACACCGGGAATTGAACCAGGCTTCAAACTCGGTGTCATTGTTTTTCCTCACTGAGCCACTCCAATAACATTTTGGACATCACTGCCATTTGGTTTATGCTTCCAGAACAGGATGTTAGAAATACGTTTCGATAGATACCGCTTCGAAAAGCATACTAAAAGAGACAGAAAGACTGAGGCAGTCTGTATCCTAACATCGTCCCACTTTGACCACCAGATTACGATTCTACCTCATTCTAAGCTTCTAGTTGTATTTGTGGGTGAGGTGCACTGCAGTACATCCTGCTTGATAAACTGCCTGACTTTTGTGTTTATATAGAAATATTACACCGTATGCCCATGACAAGTGACAGTGCAAGTTCACAGAGCTCAGACACCCAGATTAAGTGTGAGAAAAAAACAATGACAGGAAAGGAGACTTAAAATAAATACTATGATGAGATAATGGTGACAATAGATTACCGGTATATCTAAAAAAAAAAAGCAAACCTTCCTGGAATATTCAGCGGCATGTATTTCTTTTTTTGTTTGTTTCAATCTTTTTTATTGCAGTTTTTGAGACATACACAAATTATACTTTACAAAGGGAGAGTCAGAGTGAAACCGACGCAACAGGTACAGGAAATATTGGTATAACGTCAATGTTCACATTTAAGATATAAGATCAATATATGAATTGAGCATTTCCAGATCTATTGGTCGTTTTCATATTATTCCCTTTGTGACTTATTTTTGATCCACTAAACAAACTGTGGTCTCTGGTGTGATTACAAAGTGGATAGAGAAGATAAGATGGAAGAAAGAAAGAGTTGGATATCAGGGGAGGGTGGGAGTGGGGAATGGGGAAACGTGGGTTGGGAGGGGAACGTAATAGGGTGAGTGGGTCAGGGGTCTTGCCTCCTTTAAGCTATGTATTACTTTTCTAACGGATAAGGGCAAAGTGGCATGCTCATGTGCTAGCCAGATTGTGCAAAAACCAGGCATATTTCGTTTAACTTTAAAATAATAATAATTCCCGGTATCGGCTTCTTGTGACCTCGGGCAAGTCACTTTATCTTCCTGTGCCTCAGGCACCAAAATCATAGATTGTAAGCTCCACGGGGCAGGGACCTGTGCCTGCAAAATGTCTCTGTAAACCCCTACGTAAAAATAGCAGCACTATACAAGAACATATTATTCATTCTTGCAATTTCCAAAACAATATTAACCATTTTCCAAAACAATATCAACCTCTGCTCTCTTCCATGCCATCTCCTTGTTTTCTCTGTTCAGCGCTTCCCCCACCTTCTCACTGCTCACTTTCTGTCCCGTGAATCTTGCTTTACTTTTTTAACCGGTTGCTCTAGTGGTGCCTTCATACCCACTTTCTTTCCCTTCGTTTCATCTGCAAATAAAAATGCCGCTTTCCCTATTGTCACTTAGAATACAGTGCTTCCACTGCAGCCAGGGATTATGGGTAGTGAAAGGCAAATGAGCACTTGGTGTGAGCCACTCTTTACTTCTGATCCATTTTAACATGGAGCCCTATAAGCTTATGCCTGCCGTATCGGGTCTCCTGTAAGTGTTTGGTGTGTGAGCGGGAGAAGGGGGATCTAGCGCTTTCAAATTTCTTCCCAGGCACTTTCTTCATCGAGCTGTATTTCTTCTCTGGTCTTTGCAAGTGAACTTCAGAAGGAGGGCAGTGTTACGCCTGCTATGGCGTGCGCTGCAGGGACAAGCCACACCTCCATGGGGCCGGGCCCACCACCCGCCTTGCCCGCTGCATTGCGTGACCAGATTTCTCTGAAGACAGGAAATCTGTGTTCACAACTTTCGACGGAATGCTGGCCACGCCCACTGGCAGTTCAGCCAATGAGGGTGAACCTGCCGGGTGATGTCATGGCCGAGCTAATCACCATGCCCCATCATGCCCACCCTGTCTTTCCCCCTGCAGCTCACCGCAGACCAGGGATCTCAGCTTCCGCCAGCCTGGCAGGCACGCGTGCAGCACCGACACCGGGGCCTTAGCCTTACTCCAGCTAGCAAAGCTGTTGTGAAGCCGTGATAGCTGGGGGGAGGTACTTTCTTATAGGTGGTGTAGTCAGTAGCGGTCTAGCGAGGGCCTGCACAGAATAACGAAGTCCCTGTGTGTGGGTCCTTACATACTGAGGATATCTTCAGAACAAAAAGAATACCTGGGCGCTCTCTAACGGGGTCCTAGTGATGATAGAAAAGCTGGGTCCTACTGATGATATATAAACAGATAGATACTACCTTCTTAAGGGGTACAATTACCCATAAAGCTGAAGTCTCTTCCTGATGCTCAAAACCCTTTTCAGGATCTATCCAAGTTCCTTAGTGCAAACAAAACATGAAAGAAAATAGGGGAGCACAGGGTGAGAGATATATAACAAAGCCAATGCTCAAAATATGATAATAAAGACAAATCTACGTAAGTACCAGCACTCACTGTCTAATAGCTAAATGATGAAAACAGTTGTAATGCAGAATAAACATTTAATAATAAAATGAACCAGAAATAAATCAAATGTGTTTGCAGAAACCAGTATCACAAATGGGCATGTCACAAAGTGAGGGGTGGGGGGAAAGGAAAAGGGGAAAAAACATGAAACACAAGGAATATACACAAAAACCGGAGAACGGAAAGTATGCTAGGGGGGCGACGTTTCGAGGGACTTGAACAGCTTTAACTGTACCATTAGTGGATTCTTGCTGCCCTGCTATTAGCTGTTTAGCTGCATTTAGCCTACACTATATGTTTACTATCTATTTTCAGGGGTGTCTGATTTGACCAGGTATAGGGGAAGGGAGGCTTAGGGAAGTACCTCTCGGTCCTTTTGGACCAGGGGGAATGGGCCAGATGAAGAGGTAGTCCCTCGAAACGTCGCCCCCCTAGCATACTTTCCTTTCTCCGGTTTTTGTGTATATTCCTTGTGTTTCATGTTTTTTCCCCTTTTCCTTTCCCCCCCCCCCCCCCACCCCTCACTTTGTGACATGCCCATTTGTGATACTGGTTTCTGCAAACACATTTGATTTATTTCTGGTTCATTTTATTATTAAATGTTTATTCTGCATTACAACTGTTTTCATCATTTAGCTATTAGACAGTGAGTGCTGGTACTTACGCAGATTTGTTAGTACTATACAGGGGAATAAGGGTCCCCTTTTGTTCCGTGCACCCTGCAATTGCATATATTTAACACTATCAGAGTGCTGTCTATTGTCCCCTTTTACCCCATGATAATAAAGACGTGTTGTCATGCAGTGAGATGCTAATTAGCTGACTTGGTGTGGGAGGGCTACAAATCAGGTGCTATAACGACAGACTCAATAGCAATGGGTTGAGGTGAGGTGTACGGTGGAGGAATAGTAAACTGATAATGATGACACTCACACGGGCCTGTGTGAGCACGTGGGTAGTAAAGGTATCTTTAAAGGTGATCCTCAGAAGATCCTAAGGTACAATTTGAACCAAGCCCCAGTCCTGATTAGAGAAGAGGAGGGGGAGGTGAGGAGGCACAAGGTGAAATAAAAAGGAATAACACTCACACGGCCCTGTGTTAGTGAATACACATCAGGGTTCTCTTTGCTCCTTCTTAAGAGATGTACGCCTGGTTGAGATGTGCCCTGTCAGTCCACGCCTCTGGTGTCTCGTTCTCCCTCGGTGAAGTGGTAGATATTTCACAAGTCAATAAAAAATATAATGCTTTATTTAAACAATAATATTCAAACTTACATAAACAAATGGCGTCATGCAGCACCCCAGGAGTCCGCTTTCGTGACTGCTAAAGATGGAAGCCCCTCCTCCGCGTCCGGATGGTGGGCTGGGTCACGTCTGCTTCTTCCTACGGTGGCCGCGCTGGGACAAAAAGAGCTATGCGTTTCGCCTCTCTACAGGCTTTGTCAGGCTCGTGATTGATGTCAGATGCTTCCTGGCTCTATTTACGGTCGGGGATCCAATCTCCAATCGCTATACGTTCTGGGTCCTCGTCATTGGTTGCCGGGTAGAATTGTCTCTGATATTTCAGGCAGTCATATTGTCACTCCGTTTAGACTTAACAACCCCCCCCCCATCCTCCTTGTAGTTCTCATAGTTCCCCATGTAAAATAGCGGGGTAAAGGTTCAGAGCAACAGATGTTAATACACTCAATGCTTTCTAAGATAAATTATAGAAATTATAAATAAATAATGAATGATGAAGTCCCACTGGGGAAAGACAGTATGGCGCAACCCCTCTGGTTTTGATTCTTGCTCTGCAGTGGGACAGATGAAACATAATATGTCTCACATATATTTACAGTAGAATGGCATAATAAAATAAAAATGGTTTTAAGTAGTTGGTCGGGCAGCTGGTAAAAACCAAGGATGTAGAAAACCTACCCAAATAGCAACACGCAGCAGAATGTAATAATAATCAGTAATAATAAAATTGAATAAAGTTCAATATGTGAAACAATAAGAAACAAAGTTTAAAACATTTTAAAAATGGATTTGAATATGAATTAGTTAAAATTAGTTAAAATTAATTAGGATTAAAATTAATACTTAAAATTGGCACTTGTTTTAAAACATTACAATAGTTACTAATAATAAAATATAAAACTGTTAAACCAAGGGAAGAAAGAGACAGGGTGGACAGAAAGACTCCCTTTGAAAAACATCTCTAACTCTGAGTCAAGTATGTCATTGTATGAAGGCCCCCAGGTCTATGTCTATATTTAATCCTGAGGGGGCCAACGTTTTTAACTTATAAATCCAGTATGTTTCTTTCTGGCAAAGTTTATTTAATCTGTCGCTCCCGCTCCAATGATTTTCTACTTTTTCTATTCCGCTATAGATTAAACCGGATGGATCCCCTTCATGGGCCACACTGAAGTGTCTCGACACACTATGTGTTAAGACTTGTTTCCTAATGTTGCCCAGGTGCTCCAGTACGCGGACCCTCAAAGGTCTTGAGGTGCGTCCCACGTACTGGAGCCCACAAGGACACTCGAGTAAATAAACTACAAATGTAGTCCTGCAATTTATAAAATGTTTTATACTGAATTTCTCTTTTGTAATCTTCGAGACAAACCCAGTTTTTTTTTTTGAGGCTTGTTTGCAGGCTTTGCACGAAAGGCAGCCAAAAAAGCCCAATGGTTTAGGGAGCCAATTTTTGCTCATTTCAGGATCCTCCTTTTTAAATATGCTCGGGGCCAATTTAGCTTTAATACCTGCCGCTTTTCTGGATAGAATCCTAGGTTGACTGGGGAGACGGTCTTTTAGAACCGGATCTGCTTTAATTACATGCCAATGTTTGTTAATAATATTACTGATTTTCTTGGCTTCTGTGTTATACTGAGTTATGAAGGGAAAAAACAAATGACAGGCAGGCGCACTGAGGGGTATTAACACTTTATTACTTATATAGGGAAACAACGCAACAATAGACAACCACGGTCTATTGATGGGGAAGAATTTAAAACAAAACAAGGTATTAAAATATCTGGTTTGCCACCAGTACAAACGGGGGGTGGGAACAAGTAAATACTAAATCACTATGTACTGCAGAGGGGGTCCGGACCGATCTGGGTGCATACCCTGTGTATGGAAGGGGAGTGAAGTGTAGAGACCTGCTCCCTCCGACTGCAATCTCCAAAAGGGAAAGTCACACGTGACCTCTACGCGTTTCGCACGTAGTGCTTCGTCAGGAGGTCACGTGATGACGTTATCCCTGGAGTTTAAATAGGAAGTCGCAGCCCATGGGTTTAATACTTGACGATCAAGTTAAAACAGTTGATGTTGGGTGGGAGATAATGGAGGCTCCTATTTGCATACCTAAGTGATATAAAAACACAGTTCTAAATAGAATTAACACAAGTTAAAATACTGAGTTCCGTGTGTACATTAAAATAACCTTTTTATGCCTATAAGTAAAAAACATAAGAAGTGAATCCTGAACACATCATGTCTAAAAAAAAAATTAAAAACATATAAATGCATATAAAAAGTTAAAAACTTGGACACATAGGAGACCCCAATTAGATCACCAAATGATTTAGTCTTTAAGGAAGGGAACCAACTCTATATAATCATTAAGGCCATGTGGAAATCTAGTTCGCATGGTATAGATCCAAAATTGTCCCTTCTACTTAAACGTAGTACTCTATTGCCCAAATGCTGATTAGTAGTAATAACTTCAATGCCCATAAAAGAAATACCACTTGGGTCACACTGATGACAATAATAAAAATGCTTTAAAAGGTGGGTTAAGGGCATGTGTTTATCAATTAATTTTTTCACATTTTTAATATTTCTCATATGTTCCATAACCCGAACCTTCATGCACCTTTTGGTTTTACCAATGTACTGTAACCCACATTTACACTGGAGTACATAAACCACATGGGTAGTGGAACAGTTTATAAAGTGATTAATTTTAAAACTGAGTTTTGTGGCAAAAGAAACAACCTCTTTCTTATTTAACAGGTTTGGGCATATCTTGCATTTACTGCATTTATAATTGCCTTTTAAATCTAAATAAGTTCTTAGTGTACCCTCAGTGTTTGGAATGGACCTTAATTGGCTAGGGGCTATTATTCCTTTTAAATTTTGTGCTTTTTTGTACACAATCCTTGGTTTGGATGGGATTTGTGCACCCAGCACAGGGTCTAGAGAGAGAACCCTCCAGTGTTTAGTGATTGCCTGTTGTATGGCCCTGTGTTTATCATTATATTGAGTGATAAACCAAAAGGTGCATGAACTTCATTCTTTTTCTCAGTTTCCTGCCTGGGTTTCAGTAATTCTCCTCTTGGCAGTGATTCCGTTTTTGTTACTGCCACTTTAATGAGTTCAGCATTGTATTTTCTGTCTATGAATCTATCCTCCAGTACCTTTGATTGTTCGATACATTTTTTTATTGTCCGTGCAGTTTCGCTTGATCCTTCTAAACTGACCGTCTAGAACAACAGATGGTTGTTCAATAAATAATTGTTAGCATCTACGTCTTTGAAGAATGTTTTAGTCTTAAATATGTTATTCTCAATGTATATTGTTAAATCCAGGAAGTTAATCTTTTCCTGACTCTGTTCTGAGGTGAATTCTATATTCCACTGGTTGTTGTTAATATGACATATAAAATCATTTAGCTCCTTCTCGCTCCCTCTCCAGATAACGCGGCACCAGAGGACCAGGTTCGCTAAAAGGGTTGGACGCCCAAATAGTATGCTCCTCCCAGTCCGCCATGTTGGCGTAACTGGGGATGAACCTGGTCCCCTTAGCGGTGCCACATTTCTGTAAATATAAGATGTCATTGAACCAAAACAGATCGCGTTTTAA